>NC_046321.1:46356006-46656006 GCF_009819535.1 Lacerta agilis
CAGCCTAGCAAACTCTGTGTTGCTCACAACAGTGAAAAGGAAACCTAACTTGCATGGAGTAGAAAGATCCATAGAGAGAGGCAAGTTGAAGCATGGTCAAAGTCTGGGCAAATAATGGATAAAGCAAAGAATCAACATTTGTGTTTTGAGATAAGGAGGAGGTTTGACCTGTACATTAGGGGTGAAGCACCTGTGGTCCTCCAGCTACTATTGAGCTACAGTTCCCATCATCCTTGAAAACTGGCCAAGCTGGATGGGGCTGATGGGAGTGGAGTCCAACAACATCTGGAAGGACACACCTATCCTATTCCAGCTGCACCTTCTGACAGAAACCAGAGCCTGTGACATTGCCCATTCTGGCCTATGAGATGTTCAGGCATCTCTTGTTGATGGGCCTTAAGTTAAAGAATTTTAACTATTGCTTTAGTCATCAGGCATTTGAATGCACTGTATTCCCGATGATTCCAAATTGCACAGAAGTTTACACTTGGCAGAAAGAAGCAGAAAACTCAACTTGGTATTTAAAAAAAAAAATTGAGAGAGAGATTATATTTAATGATCACTTATAAACAGTATAATTCAAAATAAACAAGAAAGCGATAAATCCAGAGGGAGAACTGTCTCTTAAGAGGTGATATGACATGCTGAAAGGCATAGGGAGACGACAGCCCTATAACCATTGTTTAATGGGCTCATTTCTAATCCTATCAGCCTTTCAGTTTATTTTTGTTGATTCAGTGCATTGATAGTTCTTGTTTTCAGTAGATAATTACCTCTGGTTTATTTCTATCTCGCCCTCCCCTCTCTCTTATTGGTATTTTTCACTCACAACTATTTCTGAAATGCAAAGCTAGCTTTAATGCTCCAAAAAGAGTACTAGCAGAGTCATAACTCACCCTTCATTAATAAACACATTATGGGCCTCTAACTCAGTTTTCTCTCCTCGTTATTAGTAATAGCTCAAGGGCAATGCAGTCAGAATGTAAGCAATCTATCTTCAGGTTCCCCCCCTCCCGCACCCACCGCCCTGCTTTGATGGTGATGATGAGGCATACAAAGTCCCTCGTCTCGTTTGCATGTGAAAGGACGCTGCTGGCAGGTGGCTGGGTGAAGATCAGAAACTGCCTCTTCTCGTGTCAGCAAGGGCAAACGCTTCTCGCCGACATGAATTGGCAATAAGAATCCTATTAAATGCAATTAAAGAACCCTCTAGTCTCTCTTTTCAATAACTTCCAGGACCCTCCTTTGTAAGCTACAACGTGGGTCTGATATTTCTTATTGTCTCACTTTGTCAAACCCCATCTAGACTCTTGGCACCCTTCCTTCCTTCCGGCACGTCACAACGTGGGGTAGAAATCTTCAAGGAATCTTGGAGCGACACAGCCAAACACACATACCTTTGGATTTGGGCTTGTATTGATAAGGGCTCGCACCTTCTTCTGTTTTGCAGAACGGAACAAAAGCATTTCAATTATGCATGGAAGCTCAAGAAAATGCCATTTGCTACAAAAGTGTTTTATATTATTAAAGCCTTGTAGAATTATTACCGTACATCGTTTTATTATGTAGCTCATTTTAAATGGGGCAGAATATTTTAATGGCCTAAGAAAAGTAATAGTTTCTAGCTTAAAACTGGAGATACATCTGTAATTTTTCCCCATTAAATATGCATGCATGATTTTCAGGCCCATTTAACTAATGTGTGTTGGATAGTCTTTATAATAGTAAACGCAACAAACCTCAGTCAAGATAGAAATATATAAAGTGTGATTAATGGCAGCTCCAGGTTTTTTCTTTTTCTTTTCCTATTCTGCCGAAAATTTGAATTTTGAAATATGAATCACTTTAGGTTGGTAGGCTCAATATTACCATGCAGTTTTAACAAAGCTGCATCCATTAGAGACTAGGTACAGAATTGAAAATTATGCTGGAGAATTAAACTGTCAAAACATCATAAACTACTCACAATGTATTTACCAAAAGCGGAAAAAAATAAGAACGTAACAGCTCTTTGAATTGCCTGGAAAAGCAATCAGAAATTGGATATCAGCTGCTATGAAGCTGCATTTTAATGTATGCCTTTCTCAAGTTGAAGGGATGGATTTGAGAAGCCATGTTCCCAAAAGGGGGGAAAAAGTTTTCATCCTTTAAGAACCAGCAACACAAAATTCCTTGGGGTGCAGTCAAGCCACATCTGCATTGTACATTCAAAGCAGTATCATACCACTTTAAACAGTCATGGCTTCCCCAATGCATCATGGGAACTGCAGTTTGTTCTTAGGAGACCTCTATTCCCCTCCCAGAGCCACAATTCTCAGTGTGGTTTAACAATCAATCCATTTTCCCAGGGAACTCTGAGAGCTACAGTTTTCCATACCAAAACAGGTGTTCTGCTGTCACTACATAATCACTCCAAATGGTCCAGATGGGTTGCATATTTAGAAGCTGGGTTGCTTGAGACTCTTCTGAATTCTGCATACGATGAATCTGCATGTATATGCCACTCATTTTAGGCTATATGAAGTGGTCCCTGATTCTTTTCTTTCTTTCTTTTTTGAAAAAAGGTTGCCATCAATCTGTTCACATTAGAAGAGTACAGTTCGTAGTAGAACAGGGACCCCTTTTGATTTTTGAATGGCTTGACAGCTTGCTATCACATTTAAACAGTTGATATTTAAATTTTATTTCAGGAGTTCTGACATGTTGCCATTTTATTGTGCTGTTGGTGATCTGATCTTTATTTGTTGCTTATTTATTTGTTGTTTGTTTGTTTGTTGTTTCTTCTGCCACACCACGAGAACTATGATAACTTTAGACTGGAAATAAATAATGAAATTATAGGGATAAACTCAGGACAAACTTTTTCTTACGCTGTGGGAAATCATTTGTTTTATTTTAAGTTTTTCAAATTGGTAGTTCTTTGGAAATATTTGTTGGCTGAAATTTGTTAGGACAATCGTGAAAATTAAAAGGGCCATAACTTTGGCTGCAATCCTTAGAGGCGCTTGCTTTTAACCAGGAGCAGCCAACATGGCACCGTCCAAATGTTTCGGAATATAAGTCCTATCAGAACCAGACAGCATGACCAATGGTTTTGGGTGATGGGAATTGTGGCGTACAAGTCCACCATCTTGACTCCCCCTTCCTTAAACGGTGACTGTTATTTTCTTACTGATGTCTCCAAGTTACGGTAATTAGGTCACGGACATTTGTTTTATTATTTATTTAGGAGTATTTTGTACCCCACCTATTAACCAAAGTTCTTGAGGTGGCTTACAATGTGTTAAAAATACAGCAAAACAAGCAACAGTATTACCACAGGGCAAAGGCTATATAGGTTTATCCCCAATTTATCCAGTGTCTTAGCAACAACTTTGCAGCCGAATCTTCCCATCTGGAACTGAAGTTGAAGTAAGAGATATTATTTCTGGGGTGGGGAGCTGGATCCAGCCATTTTATCTTGTCTTCCACCACCATAGGCCAAGTTTGACAGGTGGGCAATCATTTGACATCACACCTATGTCAGGTGAGCAATTTCCAACAGCCAGCTACATCTTGCATACTCTGGTTCACACCAGATATGTCTTTATCTGCTCCACACCTGTCCCTCACAGCCCAGGAATTCCTTACTTTCCTTAACATGATGGCAGCAAGTCCTGTGTTTCTGTGTAACTATAAGCTAGATGTTATTATATTAAAAATATTCTGTCTGACACAACATGGAGCCAAGTCACATAGCTTCTGAGCTTTGGGTGGTTACCTTTCCCTCCAAGAGAGATGACTGGAGAATCGATGGCCTCAAGAGGTACTAAGGTGCTAAGGAAGAATTTTATGCCTGAAATACATTGGGCTTTATCAGCTTCTTTCAACAAACTGTCTCTTAGCACCTAATGAGGCAATCTCTTCTATCATTTCCTCAACTCGGTAGCTCTGTGCCACATTTTTCTTCTCGCACCATTCAACAGCCTGCAGTAGCTTCCTGTTTGTGGTGAATGGGTCGTCTGACACGTTCGTCGTACAACTGCCTTCACCAATAGAGCATAGCCATTATCAATCCAACACTCATCATCAACCCCAAAAGAAAGGATGGGGTTTTTTTTTGGCAGGGACACAGTAAATAACTACAATGGATCCCATTTTTTCAGCCAGCCAAGAACGGGTTAAAAAGAAGCAACTTTTCTAACGGCAGTTTCCAAATAATATTTGAGAGAATTGGGTTTTCCAAAAAATAAAAATAGTTCAGTTCAATTGTCATGGGAAAGTCGAGCCTCTGAAAAAGTACATTGATCAAATAATGCAACATTTCTTCCAGACAAACTTTATGACTTATTGCAATAGCAATAAATGTGTAGCAGAGTCTGTAGGACTGAATGGCATTGCAAGTTGGTGTAGCTGGTTCTGGTGGAACAGCAAGTGTGCTGAAGAGGCCGGTTTGATGACTGGCAGCAGTGTTATCACCGTCCGAAATGGCACTGTGGCAATGCACAGAGCAGTTACCTTGCACAGAAATAGGACAGATGAAACTTCAGGAAAGTGACAAGGCTAAAAACAGGAAACAGCTCACTTACACGTGCCATCATAAATGCTTTTTGGTTGCTAGACACAGAGACAAGCCCTACATCAGGCTTCCTCAAACTCGGTCCTCCAGATGTTTTGAGACTACAATTCTCATCATCCCTGACAACTGGTCCTGCTAGCTAGGGATCATCTGCTAGCTAGGCCAAAAACAGGTATCAAGAAATGCCTGAAAATGGTCACCCTGTGCAGTGTACCAGGTTGAGTTTGCTGTAAAGAAAAGCAAGTCCAAAAGTTAGACTCCTCTCAACTCCACTAACCAATGACTATCTTGAAAGCAGCCAAGGGAATATCCAATGGAGTCGTCCCCTTTCAAAAATGACTTCTACTTGCACAACAGAACTTCTCCTCCATCGCCTTTCCCCTTGCTTGCTTCCCACTCCTTCCGTAAATCTGTTCTGGAGGGTTGTGGGGATATCCAGAATGGAATTGGAAGCAGACATCCTTGCACAAATGAGATGGCTTTGTTGGATACAATATGTTTCTTGAAAATGAAGAACATGAGTTGCATTGAGACAGTGGTACAGTTAGGTCATTTTAGATTTTGAATCTAATGGACTTACATGTGTGTCTCATAACTATAATTATTGCCCTTTGAAGGCATCTGTTGGCCAGTTCAAATTCAATTTTTTGGTGGGCTATCCCCTCATCCCCCGCAGCTGACTAGGTCCAAGGACAACAAGCAGCTGCAAAGTGTATAGGGGTCTGATCCTTTCTTGCGCCAGACCACAACCGTCGCCCGCCCAAAGAGGGTAAGCAATCTTTATGATGATACACTGACCAAAAGAGATCCCAGAAAGAATATGCTGCTGGTGTTTTTGAGTCTACCAAGCACAATTTTTCTCTTTTTCTCTCTTCCTTAGATGCCTGGAACTAAAATAAATAGAGCATTTAAAATTCAAAAATAATATTTAAGTATCTGTTTTTATTGATAAATATTCAAATTAGGTTGGAGCTGGTAATTCAAATTAGCTTCACAAAACTTGGCTCAATAGAGCTCAGAATAATTCATAACTCATGACTTAATAATTCGCAATTATGTCTTCATGGGGAAATCCCAGTGGCTTGAAGACAAAGCACAAAGGTTGGAGCGACACACCACAAATCTGAGCTTTGAATATTCAGTTACTTTGACAATTCATGGTCCACTGTGGCTTTTCAAATAATCTGGCACAATAATTTGCACAATGTTCCACTTCCCCCAACAATTTGTAATGAATGTCAACATTTGGTACTCACCATTCTGCAATAATAACTGAGGGAGGGTGGGGGAGAATCCGATCCTCTTTGTATGGGCAAGTCCTGCTGCGGTGAGAAAGAAGTGGTATAATGTTGAAGAAAGCCTACTTGATGTTCTTCTAATGCCGATTCCATTATGAAGCCATTTGAGGTGAGAGGCAAATGGGAAAGAGTCCCCATCAGCTAACCCTGTTAAAAGAAGAAGAAGAAGTTGACACAGTTATTGAGCAGTATCAGTTCTGGAATACATTCTACGAGTCTGTGTGAGACTCTGGTGTATATTTCGGCTAGTTCTTGCAAGACTCCAGTGTTTTGGAACAGAAGGGAAGTAACAGATAGAGCTTTCTCCATTAATGCATCTCAACACTCAGTAAGGTTGTTTGAAAGGCACAAAGAATACTGGGAGCCAGATGACAGCCATAACAACAACAACAACAACAACAACAACAACAACAACAACAACAACAACACTGTAATACAGTCATACCTCGTGTTGCATTCGCTGCGGGTTGCGAATGGCACGGGTTACGAATGCACCGAACCCGGAAGTACTGGATGGGTTACTTCCGGGTTTGGCGGTTCCCATTTTACAGCTGGGGAACAGAAACTGAAAAACAGTGTTGTAGGCCGTACTTTTTTCCAGCAGGAACTCCCTGGAATTCAGTTCCGGCACCTCTCAGGTGGACGCCATTGCCATTATAAGAGAACAAGGGAGGTGTTCCTGGTGAGTTCCAGCACCTCTTTTTCTAGCACTGGTTGTAGGCAGTATGCTTCTGAATATCAGTTGCCCAAAACCACGGGAATGAGGAGTGCTGTTCTGCTAAAATTCTGCTTGTAGGCTTCCTATTGGCATCTGGTTGGCCACTATGAAAAAAGGGTGCTGAACTAGGACGGGCCTATGGTCTGTTCTAGCAGGCTCTTCCTAGGTTCTTACAGCCATCATATGAGGTGACACAAAAATTCCTTTTTCTTTCCAACAGATAATTTGGGCATTATTTTAGTCGTTTGTTCATGGCCACTGCTCTAGTAACATATGGAAATGAAGCCATATGTGTATGTCTGCATTTAGCATGCTTTGTTTTTGTTTTAGAAATAATAGCCATAGGATGGAGGAGGGTAACCAGTACCAGGACTGTGAAGCCCTAGTAAAGGTGGGTTAATTCTTTATGCCTGCTTTGCAGGGATTATTTTCACTGGAACCACAGCATAGGAGGAAAGTGTTCCTATGTCCCATGGATGGTCCTAAACCTGATCATCTCCACCTCACAATCGTACATTTAACACACCAAACATTATGAAGGAGCATCTCCACCCCCCATCATTCAGCCCGGACACTGAGGTCCAGCTCCGAGGGCCTTCTGGCAGTTCCCTCACTGCGAAAAGTGAGGTTACAGGGAACCAGGCAGAGGGCCTTCTCGGTAGTGGCACCCACCCTGTGGAACGCCCTTCCACCAGATGTCAAAGAGAAAAACAACTACCAGACTTTTAGAAGACATCTGAAGGCAGCCTTGTTTAGGGAAGTTGTTGATGTTTGATGTTTTATCCTGTTTTTAATATTCTGTTGGGAGTCGCTCAGTGTGGCTTGGGAAACCCAGCCAGATGGGTAGGGTATAAATAAATGAGCCTGAGGAGTCTGGGGGTGGGGACTGGCTGAAACTATCCATCTATCACAGGCATCTCTAAACTTGGCCCTCCATCTGTTTTAGGACTACAACTCCCATCATTGCTAATCACTGGTCCTGTTAGCTAGGGATGATGGGAGTTGTAGCCCCAAAACAGCTGGTGGGCCGAGTTTGGGAATGTCTGCATTAAGGATACTGAACATAACTGCAGAGCCATGGAATGAAGCCACAGAAAAGTGTCTCCCATGGTGCTACTACAATTGAGGTGGTAATCCTATACACAATTATCTAGGGATAATGGTCCTTGTACTCAAAGAAGCTTACTTCTGAGTAGACACCTATAGGATTGCATTGCACATCACTACATATTTGAGAGATAAACCTGGGAAGGAACCTGAAAATATGTAGCCATCTCACATTTGCAATGCATGACAGGGCAAAATGCACCGTAATGGAAGTCAGGTGTTTAAACTAATTTCTAATTTAGGCGCAAAGAAAGCAAAGATAAATGTTAGTCTCCTGAGCAAGTTTTTGCATGTGACACTACAGGATCCGTCAGTATGAAAGGGTTTGCCATACTTTGCAGAAAAAGGTTAACTCTTCAAACAGTGTTGTACCAACATAAATGTTAATGAGTTTGTGTGTGGCAGCAGGTAAGCAAGAGATGGCAAAAGGAAGCTATTGTGATAGGCAGATAATTACAATGGAAGTCATGTCTTGGGTAATGAGTAGGATTCACATCACATATCTTTCCAGTCACAGTACAATTTCTCCAGCTCTGTTTATGGTAATCTATGGGATTATTTGACAGCAAGGTGACATTTTGACTTTGGAACAAATTTCTTTCACAGACAGTGCAATTACTCAATGGTATTGTGACATTCAATTAGGCACAGAACTGCTATGCAATTTAGATATTATTATATTTTTTTTAAAGGAGGAGAGAATATATAAATATTGGGTCTAGTTTTCATTAACACACAGGGTCATTCGCTTCTTAATATTCTGGCCTTCTTATGCAAAGAACCATGATCTACCTAATGCAATCGTGCCAATATGCAAGAGAAATTAAAATCCTTGCATTTTTTTAAACCAACTGGACTATGGTAGGTAGTGCCCCCCCCCCAAAAAGGCAGGAAAATAGTAGAGTATGCTTCAAAGTCTTAGCCATGCTGAGAGTTAATATCATAGTTCAGAAGTAGGATTTCTCTGTGCTTCTAAACTATGCTAAGAATTAATAAATTATGTACGGCATATCAAAGACTGCACAAAAGGAACACACATGACCTGAAAATTGGCAGCCATGGCTGATGGCTCTGACCACAGTGGTATATTTTAGCTGGGGAGCTGACATATGCATGCCTGAAAGGATTCGACCTGACAGGCACAAATCTTTTAAGTGGCACAACAGGTTGGTGTCACTTGTTCTTCCTCTTTGCAAAAGTGAAAGAGGGAACTGCCGGGGCATCTCTTGCGTGAGTGAGTGAGTGAATGAATGAGAGAGGCATTCCGTTACAGGAGACCCTTAACAAGGCCAGTTCCTCTAGAGCAACGGTAAGTGCAATTTAGAGCAGCCTTTAGAGATGCAGCTCCATGCATCACACAGCTTAAACTTTGCATAGGCTCTCTGCAGACAGTCAATTTTTGTCCCAAGATTTAGCAGACAAAATGAGTTGATGCCATATTCCGAATGGAAATTGCTACCAGTTGCCACAGATGGCAGTGAAGAAAGATGCTGCCTCAATACCATTCCAACACCAGCACGCTGCATCTCAGCTCTCCGAGTGATACATCCACAACAGTGGTGGCTGTTGGCATGATATGAACGATGGTGTCTGTAAGGAGCGAGCCAGTGCTAAATCACACCATTCAAGTTGGAGTCAACTCTTTATTAGCAAGGGCATGATCTGCACAGACTTGGTGGAGTGTCGGCCCTAATGAGGACAGCAGCTCACCCCCCAGGAGATCTTGCCCCATGGATCAGTTGCTGAGACTCAAAGTCCCCGCTTCCCCATTGCTGTCTAAATTCCCTCCTCTCCAGAACTTTTTCTAAGCAATTGGAGACTGTGCCTGTGTGAAGCCAACCTCTCCTCTGCCCTTTTCAGGCCTCTTCTGGTTCTGGGAGACAAGGCGAGAGATGGGAGGAGAGACCCTTGCCTCCACACCTGCCTTACTCATTTATGACTCTTGGCCTCCCTCACCCCACTCTCCTGCTTCAGCTTCTGCCTCTGATTCTGGACCACTCTCTGTCATAGACTCTCCCAGCTCATTAAGCCCTGTCACCTCTTCAGCTTCTGACACCTTCTCTGCCACTATGATGTCTTCTGCTTGCGGCAATGAAGCCTCTGACGTCAATTGGATGAGGGGCTACCATGGCATGGAACATTCCTACCTAACTGGAACAAAGCTGTGAGAAGTTTTGTTTGCATTTTCTGCAAGAAAAGCAAAAAGTGGCAGCTTAGAATGGTATCCAGAGACCCAAAAGACAATAGCAGCTGAATTGTAAGCCATGTGAGTAAAGGATCCTCCAATCTCTCCAGGGTTTGGGAAACCTGCCCAGTAGCTCCTGGCGCTGGAAAGAATGGAGAAGCTTATGCTCATGTCTAGCTCTCTAGGTGGAGCTGCCGGCTCAAAGATTTTCAGTGCATCACTAAGCACAAGAATGGCCAGCCCATGAGACTTGGTGTGGCAGTTGCTTCAGATGACAAGATGGGAACATCTGGCAGGGGCAGCAGTTCCATACACCCAAGGAGTGTGCCTCCTAAGCTTGTTGCCTGCCTCTACCTCCTTCTTCTCCTCCTCCTCCTCCACTGCCTGTCTGCGTGGTGTAGTGGTTAAGAGCAGTGGACTCATAATCTGGTGAACCAAGTTTGCTTCCCCGGTCCTCCACATGCAGCTGCTGGGTGACCTTGGGCTAGTCACTCTTCTCTGAAGTCTCTCAGCCTCACTCACCTCACAGAGTGTTAGTTGTGGGGGAGGAAGAGAAAGGAGATTGTTAGCTGCTTTGAGATTCCTTAAGGGGAGTGAAAGGCGGGGTATCAAGTCCAAACTCTTCCTCCTCTTCTTCTTCTTCTTCTTCTTCTTCTTCTTCTTCTTCTTCTTCTTCTTCTTCTTCTTCTTCCTCCTCCTCCTCCTCCTCCTCCTCTTCCTCCTCCTCCTCTCCAGCCACGGTTTATTTACCCCAATACCTTCAGCATACTGGGGCTTCCCCAGGCCATGTCTACTCACCACAAGTGGTGTGTTTGTGTGTGTGTTTGCACGTGCTATTTTCTGTTTTGCCTCAGGCAGCAAAATGTCTTGGGCAGGCTTATATTTATTCATATGTGAGCCCCACTTACTGCTTAATAAGTTTGCTGAGGATTCCAGCGTTTGTTTTTTTCTCCCAGAGTGCAAAATTTGTGAGTAACTTCTTAAACTGCCTATCACTCATTGTAACAAATACGATATTGGAATAAGTAAACAATTCTGTGGGATACAAATCACAGTGAAAATAAAATTACAGGGATAGAAATAAAACCCACACACTTATAAAAATAAATCCAGACTTATTACCTAATCATATATATATATATATATATATATATATATATATATATATATATATGAATATACATATATGAGAATATATATATATATATATATATATATATATATATATATATATATATATATGAGAATATCAGCAGGCATCCACCTGCAAAGATTTGTCCACAGAAATATGTCCAAAGTTCCAGATAAATACTTCTCCCTTAAAAATATTTATGTATGTGGTATATAATAAATAATCTGTATAAAAAAGATGGCAAAGCTTATTAATCATTTCCATATTATTCCTTCCATTGGCTCTTGATATAAATGACTAGACCGAAATCAGCTTCTGGAAAGTTGGCGTAGGTAACTTATTTATAGTCATGGTGTGGAAAAAGACAATTTTCTATCAGTATCCCATTATTTCCACTTCTGTTCAGTAATTTGTGACCTGAATGAATAAAGCCTAAGGCTTTAATAGGATGAGGATGCTGAAAAGATTTATGAAGGCTGGTTGAGAATATCTCACGATTTTTCCTCCTGAGTACCAAGCTACAGTGATAATTATCTTACATTTATTTAGCAGCTTTCGCACCAAGGGATCCCAAAATACTTTACAAATATAGCAAATCATATACAGAAATCTTTCCATCCAGTGCTAGAGGTCTACTACAACCTCTGTTGCGAAACAATATTTAACAATCCCATGCAAAACTGTGCACCTCTTCACAGCTGGGAGTGAAAAACCATGACATTTTCCAAGGAAAAGGAAGCGGGAGCTGAGCTACAAAAAGCCCATATGTTATTTCCTATATAACATACCTCAAAGAGCACTCAAAGCTTTCTTTTGGGTGGGGGGGGGGCACTCTTATTTTTCATGAAATGAAGAAAATCGCTTGTGGAATAATTTTCTCTCAAAGCATGTGGTACGGGTGGCTACTCCTTTAATGGCTGAGGGCTACATTCACTGTTGGCCAACTCTGTGGGGGCTGCATGGTGTTTTAAGGGGGTGAATCCTATACAGTGTGACATATGCTGTTTGCCCTCTGCCTGTCTCAATGATAAGCTTATCCCTTATATGATAAAACAATGCCCCCAGGTTCCAACCTCCCTAGATGGTCCAAAAAGATACCATGGTGGACAGGGCTGCCAACTTGAATAAAATATTGTGAGGGCTCAAGAAAGCCCCACCCCTGCATAATCGACCACATGATGCAGTGTGCACACACCATTTGAATGAGAATGCCTGTCAACTGGGGGGAGGGCTCGAATATTTTATTGTGGGGGCCCCCGCAGCCGCTAGGAGTTGGCTCCTATGGTGGTGAGTGGTATCAGAAGCTGCTGAGAGATCAGCAGAACCAGGAAACTGCTTTCACCTTTGTTTCTAGCCCGCCGGAGATCATCAGGCAGTGTGACCAAGGCAGTTTTGTGTCCCATGACGGGACACAGAAGAAATGTGTGTGGAATTTGTCAGCCAAATTCATGGGTTCTCGCTTGTTTGTGTTGTGTAATTTCCTTGTAGTTGCAGGACTTTTTTCCAGCGGGAACTCGCCAGAACTCAGTTCTGGCACCTCTCAGGTGGGTGCCGTTGCCATTATAGGAGAACAAGCACAAGGGAGGCTTTCACGGTGAGTTCCGGCACCTTTTTTTCTAGGGAAAAAAATAGCAATGTTTGGATAGTGTGAGTTCATTTGCCACGGCCTCAAACACATGAAATGTATTGCAGGCATCACCAAAGTGTGAGAAAAGACCATCATACAATTAATGACAGTGGACAATTTAGTGCCACCCTCCTATAGAGCTTTATTTACAGTATCAAGTCTCTTGGAGTATTTCATTCACATCAGCGCTTGTCTTAGATTGACCAAGCTTTTACAAGTATATTCTTATCTTCTAGCTGCCCACAGCATATGCTGGAAACTTGGCAGGCTTGAGCAGCAGAAGCAGTCTCATGTGTATATATGTTAAATTATGGGACTTACACAATTCACATAGTCGAAACAAAATAGGAAATTCTTTCCAGTAGCACCTTAGAGACCAACTGAGTTTGTTCTTGGTATGAGCTTTCGTGTGCATGCACACTTGGTATCTGAAGAAGTGTGCATGCACACGAAAGCTCATACCAAGAACAAACTCAGTTGGTCTCTAAGGTGCTACTGGAAAGAATTTCCTATTTTGTTTCGACTATGGCAGACCAACACGGCTACCCACCTGTAACTGGAACAATTCACATACTTATTTATAAATGTATCTTAAAGGTAAAGGGACCCCTGACCATTAGGTCCAGTTGCAGACGATTCTGGGGTTGTGGTGCTCATCTTGTTTTACTGGCCACGAGAGCTGGCGTACAGCTTCTGGGTCATGTGGCCAACATGACTAAGCCACTTCTGGCAAACCAGAGCAGCGCACGGAAATGCCGTTTACCTTCCCACCAGAGCGGTACCTATTTATCTACTTGCACTTTGATGTGCTTTTGAACTGCTAGGTTGGCAGGAGCAGGGACTGAGCAACGGGAGCTCACACCGTCGTGGGGATTTGAACCACCGACTTTCTGATCGGCAAGCCCTAGGCTCTGTGGTTTAACCCACAGCACCACCCATATCTTAGGGGCCTACAATTTTCTGAGTCCCTGGAGCCTGCAAGGTGGCACAAATCTTCCTGATTTGTGTTCCTGTGGCCAAAAAGAAAAAAGAAAGATGTTGTATAGGTGCCATATCAAAGTACATGCTCTTCTCAACATACTTCTGGAAACATGTAATGCACCACTACTTGAGTTGGAAAAAGTTGACTGTGTAGTAACCGCAATATATTCAGTATCCCCCATACCAATTCTATAACTAATGCCAAGATGCAAACCAGAAGAGATTAAGAGCTGAGCTCTCAAGCACACTATGTATGGACTTAGTCCCACTGAATTCAGTAAATGTGTTTTGGATCATGTAGCATGACCCACTGATTTAATTTCAAAACTTTTAACAGGTGCTTACACTGTCTTCAAGAGTATTCAGTTTGAAGGGTATTATGTTTATTCTTTTCAGTCTGATGGTCATCACAGCAACCCCAGAACGCAGCCACTATAAATCCCCCATTTACAAATGGGGAACTGGGCTGAAGGATCATATCTAATATCAGGAGACCTATTTGATGCCAAAGTTTTCAGCCTGCATGACTTTCTCCAGCACAGCAGGTTCCTAATCAAAACATCCTCACTGCAACTGCAACAGCAGCCTGCCAAATGTATTCCGCTTGCATTCTCCAGATCATTATTATGAGGAAGTAAATATTTCATTTTTGAACTCTCTGGGAGCTGAACAATGCAGTGGAAGTGTGTTTAATTTCTAATCTATTTTAACATTAGAGTTATGTAAATTTGATTAAAATGCAGATTTAAATAAAAATGGAAATGCATGCTGAAGTTGCTTCAGGCTTGCTTTGTTTTCGCCGCAGAGCTCTTTCCAATGGTGCTGCAGCTCCCTCTGCTGTACTGATGGCAGGAATTCAGATTGTTCCTGGGCTTTTCGCCTGTTAGCAATGGTGGGGGAGAGAAGCCATTTAATGTTATGTGTTAAAATAATGCAGTGACTCTATGAGCTGATAAGCACTGCAAGAAGTTGCTGGTTGCTGTCCTCTTGTCTTTACAAGTTAAAGCAAAAAGACCACCGGCACAATCAGCCTTCTTCTCTGTGACTGAAACACCAACAAGACACTTGAAATACCAACACATCATCATTTTTTTAGGGGATCTGGGTTCCTATGTCTTTTCAGGACTCCTGCCTCTCCCTAGAGCTGACAGGTCTGCATGGCTAAGTTTCCCACTTTCAGCAAAGACTGGGGAATTAAGAGCTTGTTACCCTTTCTAAAGAAACTTCCTTGTATTCAAAGGACCTCTAGTGCAAGAATTGGGGACTTGTGATTCTCCAAGCATTGCTGGACTACAACTCCCATCATCTCTGACCATTGGGCAATCTGATGGGATTCGCGTAGTCCATCAACAACTGGAGAGTCACAGGTTTTGTATCCCTGATCTAGCACAACCACTTTGCCACTAACACGAAAGGATCACTCTCTCCCCCAGTTCCTCCCTACCTGCCATGCTGAATCATGCCCTCTACCTCCCTCGTCGCATTTCCTTTGACCATCAGAAATGGCCTATCAGGTAGGTGCGAGAATTGCAGCAGGAAGGAGGCAGAAATGTACCTTTCTATAACTGGACTTTGTCTCATAAATCCACTTTCTGCACTCACAGCCAAGTTCTACATCACCAAACCAACAACACAGCACGATTCTATATCAAGATAGGCTGAATTGTTTTTGTCCTAACCTTTTCCATAATTTTTCTGTGTGAATCTATAATCCATTCATCCTCACAGTAAGTTTCTATATATACCTGTCAAACCATTTTTGCTTTTAATTTTTTTTTTCATAATTCTTCTTCTGAGTGAGTCTGTAATTCATTCAGCCTAGCATGTCTGCTGATCTGGAATGATTTTTGATAGCACTTCCTTTTGCATTTTGGGTCTTAAAATAATCCTTCCTTCCTTCCTTCCTTCCTTCCTTCCTTCCTTCCTTCCTTCCTTCCTTCCTTCCTTCCTTAATACTTCCAAGAGCCAGATATTTTCAACCACTAATTCTGATAAAGCCTCTAGAATGGATTAATTATGGCAATATCCTTTGACTTGCTTCCCTGGTCCTTTACTTCAACCTTTAGGCTAAAATCACATAGCCACTTACCTAATTGCAACCCCTCTGAAACTCAGTGGGACTTGGTTCTCAGCAAACAAGTATAAGATTGCACAGTCAACGTTTTTGAACATCTTTGGGGCATTTCCTTTTTCATTCTGCAATTCTGGCTTTCTGTTTTATATATTTCCTTGCATTGGGTTCCTCATCTTTACTGGATGGAGTTAAAAAAAATTAATTCACTTTTGGCCCTTTATTGCCTTGGTCTCTGCTATCTTCTGTCCTTGCTTTCTTTTGATGCTGCAGTTGACTTTGTGGAATAAGAATGTGACCCTATGCCTGTTTATTCAGAAGCGAGTCCCACTGTGTCGAGTGGGGCTTTCCCCTATGTGTGTTTAAGACTGCATCTTTCTTGGAAGTAAGCCTCATGGAGCACAGCAGGATTGATTTCTAAATAAACATGCATAGGACTGGGCTGCAGACAGTGCCCTTCTTAAACCACACTTCTCGTGCACTGCTTCTCAGCTTCATTTTGCTGGCATAGGAAACTGCCTTACATCACAGACCACTGTGAGAACAGGATGCTGGACTAGATGGGCCATTGGTCTGATCCAGCAGTACTTGTCTTATGGTCTCCTTATGTAGACCATTGGTCCATATAGCTCAGGGCTACCTCAACTGACTGGCATTAGGTGTCCAGGGTTTCAGACAGGGGTTGTGTCAGGCTTTGGGAAAGCGGCTTCCTCCCTCCCTTTGGCCATGGATAAGCAGAACAAAGCAAAAATAGTCTCTTACCATTTAAAGAGATTTTAATGGTCACAGCTAAAGAACAAGGAGTCTGCCTCGGAGTAAAGGTGCTCCCAATTAAGGTTTCCACCCTAGTCACCCCCATCATTTCCGCCTCTTGCAACCTGATCTCACAACCACATGCTTCTTGTGTAGCCACCTTATCTGCTCTAGATGACCTTGGACTGATAGGCTGGACACTTTCCAGTGAGAGAGCGTCTGTTAGCTCTCTCTCTTCCAGTTCTTCTTCACCTTGCTGTTCACCCCCCAGTTCTTCCCATTCTTGTCTTCAGAACTCTGCCCCTCTGCAAACCACTGTTCCAAATCTATACTGCTCCACTGCTCATGGGCAGCTTCAGGATCCTGGTCAGGAGCAAGGGCATGGGGAGGGTCCCACCATTCCTCATCAGAGCAGTACTCCTCAGCCGGGTCTCTGACAGGTTGACTCTTTCCTCACTCTACCAGGAGATGCTGGAGATTGTGGAGCTCACTCAGTGAACTGTGGACCTGTTTCTTATGCTTCGAATGCTCTTCTGCCATCATACTAGCTGGGTTCTTCCTGTATTTAGGACATCTCCCTCTCATAATATTAGAGCTCAAGACCATCCAATGAAGCTGAAGAAAGGGAAGCCTATTTGCATATTAAAATCAGTGTGCAATTCCACAAATATAGTATCATCATTATTAGCAACAAAGGCGTAACACAATTGGGGGGGGGGGTAGATGAAAGGCAAGATATTAGATGTTTGACTTTTTTGTGTCTTCTGAAAATGCAGTGTCATGCAAAACATAATCTAAACTGGGGCCCTGGAAAAGAAGCAAAGAGCAAAGGAATATTAACAAGCAAGATTATGCTATTGCAAGGCTAAGCTGAGCCCCAGGGAATTTAGACAATGCAGAAGGTCGGCTAGATTACATCAAAGGAGGGGACTTTTAGAATTTAGTGTGCAATTTTCTCCATAGGTATATAAAGTATTTTTCTAACTGCTTTTGTTCCGATATTCAGTCACTTTGCAGCCAGCAGCTATGCAACAGTAGGTTGCTGATAAAATTACCTCTTGAAAACAAGATTAGAAATTCTCCACATGAAATATAGGAGGGAAAGATGTGAAGCAGCGCTTGGCTAGATAACCAAGGCTGCCACCACCTTATGCACACTTTCCTGAGAGTAATATCCATTGAAGGCAGTGGGACTTACTTCTGGGCAAAAATGCATAGGCTTTACACCAAAAGATACATCAGTGTTTTTCAACCACTGTTCCGCGGCACACTAGTGTGCCGTGAGATGTTGCCTGGTGTGCCATGGGAAAAATTGTGTTTATTTGATTCCTATTCAAGAGAATTACTTTATATATAGTCAATATAGGCACAGAGTTAATTTTTTTAACATTTTCTAATGGTGGTGTGCCTCGTGATTTTTTTCATAAAACAAGTGTGCCCTTGCCCAAAAAGGTTGAAAAACACTGAGATACATGATTCCTAAAAGGCACTATCAGCCCCCAAAATCTAAAGTGCTGATTCACATCACATCTTTAAAAGGCAAAGCCAACCTCAATTGACTCTTTAAATTCATTTTATTGCAGACTGAATCAACGAGTTTGGGACTTGATCCGTGTTCTGACACCCATCCCGACTGCGATTCTATCAAATTGCTGTTTTTAGAAGACTTTCCCACATAAGCCATGACATGTCATTTCCACACACCCCCGTATGCCCTCCTCAAAGTACACCCCCCCACACACACACACACTCCAAAACAATAGCAATGCAGTTATCAGAGATCTGTTCATTAGCTGGAATTCTTTTTCTCTAAATCAATAATAGCATTACAGTGAAGAAATTGAAGAAGTGCAGCAACACCAAGCAATTACATTCCACCTACCTAAATTACCCCTGCAATGATAATTGACACAGTTTCTTACAGTCTGCTTCGGCATTAGACTTTTGTGAGCACAGATCAACATTAACCTTCCTTCTGCACACAGAGTAGTTATTCGGTGTTGTGAACCAGTAAATCACGATGATCAGGGTAAAATTTATGTGGCTGCTCAAAGGCCCTCAAAATCCTGATTTAAGTATAGTAAAATGCAAGCTGCTTTTTTAAAAAAACTAAGTGTTTTTTATAAACTTGGGGGTTTCTTTAGTGGGGGCTTACATTCAAGATCTACATACCCTCCAACATTTCTCTGATGAAAATAGGGACGTCCTATTCTTCATCAGGAAGCATCTCCCGTGTTTGATCTCGCCACACACATAGAAGTCATATACAGTGGTCCCTTGGTTTAAGAACAGTCCTGTTTATGAACGATTCAGTTTACGAACTCCGCAAAACCTGAAGTAGTGTCCCGGTTTGCGAACTTTACCTCCGTCTAAGAACAGAATCCGAACATTGGAAGGGCACCAGTGGCGGGAGAAGAAGAAGAAGAAGAAGAAGAAGAAGAAGAAGAAGAAGAAGAAGAAGAAGAAGAAGAAGAAGAAGAGATTGGATTTGATATCCCGCTTTTCACTACCCGAAGGAGTCTCAAAGCGGCTAACATTCTCCTTTCCCTTCCTCCCCCACAACAAACACTCTGTGAGGTGAGTGGGGCTGAGAGACTTCAGAGAAGTGTGACTAGCCCAAGGTCACCCAGCAGCTGCATGTGGAGGAGTGGAGACACAAACCCGGTTCCCCAGATTACGAGTCTACCGCTCTTAACCACTATACCACACTGGCTCCCACTGGGAGGCCTCATTAGGGAAAGCGTGCCTCGGTTTAAGAACAGTTTCGGTTTAAGAAAGGACTTCCAGAACGGATTAAGTTTGTAAACCGAGCTACCACTGTGCACATATGCATCTGTCCCCTTGAGACAGTTACAACCTCTCTGTCTAACCTACCTCATAGGATTGTTATAAAGAAAAATAGGTGAGGGAAGGGAACACCTTCCACGGATAAATGGAATGAAATAAAATTTCAGCTGTAAGCTGCCTTGAGTCCCTGTCAGGGAAAAAGGCAGGGTGCAACAAACAACAACAACAACAACAGAAACTCTGAGAATGATCAGGACCATACCATAAAGTACCGGTAATTTCTATTAAACTCAGTGGGGCTTAGTTCTGGCTAAAGGATTGCTTAGGAATGCAGTGTAAGGCTTCACAGTCTTTACCCAGTTATCGGGGAGTAAGCTCCATTGAATGCACTGGGACTTCCTTCTCAGTAGACAGTGTAAGGCTCCATTTGCAATGAAGGAATAAACACTCCACACATTTCCTTAAAACCGGCTGGCTGCTGAAGCATTGCAATTAAAGAATTTAAAGTAGATTGGTGACATTTTCCTTCAAAATTATAGGAAGGGCTTCATATGCCAGCTTCACCATTTCCTTAATTTGGTGCAAGGATTTTATTTTTTTGCACCTACATACACCACCAACTTTTAATTGTTCTCTGAGACATGGAAGGGAGGAAAAAAGGAAAACGGGGACATTCTGGGACAAATTAAAAAAGCAGAATGGCTTTTGTAATTCCGGGACTCTTCCTGGAAAACAGGGACATTTGGAGAGTATGGATCTACCTACAATTTGTTAGACAATATATTTGAGCACAGGTGGTCTATAGCTAGGAAGACCTTACTGCAAGGCACTGCCAACCTTATTATGGTGTGTATTCACCATAAAGCCTGCAAGGCAAAATACAGTTCTGGGTCCTTTCCTATTGTGGAACATATAATGTCCTCCACACGAATAAAAAAAATGGGCACCTCTGGCCTAAGCGACCTTGTGGAATAGTAAAAATGAAAGGATTTAGTTGAGTGATAAGAATCAAGCAAGGAACACAAACGTTTAACTATCACTGGCCAAGCTGCTCTGATTCTAAGGACTCGGGTTGGGAAAGTGAGGAAGAGGTTGACATCCTAATTTGAAATGGCCTCAGGCCTCTTGTAGTATTTTAATATTGCATCCCCTGCAACGCTTCCATTTATTTTACCCTGGGAATCCCTAGAAGCCAAACTCCTCTAATAATTATGTTTGAGGTCTTCTCCTGCAAATATAAATAGCCATAAGTAATGGCAGGGTATGATTTTCTCAGGAGGATTCCATAAATTCTATAATCATTTCACACTGTATGCTCAGTGCAGGCTTCTTAGGGGTGCTTGACAATCTGTAATTTAGACTGCAATTTCTTCTCTGCTTAAACTTCTTAGTATTACTCTGTAAAAACACTATGTTCAGTGATGACAATGTATAAATAAACAATCCTCCCATAGGTTTCTCTCCTTCCCTCTCCAGCCATGCCATGCCATGCCATGCCATTCCATTCCCCTTCCCATCTGCTTGCCAGCGTTTTAGCTCTTCATCTCTCAATATTCCATGCCACTTAATTTCTTTAACGGTTATTTGGCGCCCTGCTCCATGCTGCTTCTAAATACCTAGGGTCCTCCCCCCCACAAGACTGTTGGTACCTCCCCATATTTTGGCTATGTAATGGTGGGCACTCTCCTCCGAACTTCCATAATAAAATGTAATACTACATTGTGTGTGTGTGTGTGTGTGTGTGTGTGTGTGTGTGTTTATAGATGAATATATAATTACGTCAACTGTGCATTCTCCATCCTCATAGACCTGGTTTTGGCGATTCCCCCACCATCCCAATACACTATTTTGGTGTATCCCCCCCCACCCAACTTTTTACATTTCATTGTTTCCCAAAGCTTGCTGATACCTGACTTTTTGTGCTGCTTTGTCTACATGAGCAACAGCTGTCACCTATGAGCAGTAGAAATAGAGGGACTGCCAAACCATTAACGAAACAGCATTTATTAAACCAAGGATGAGAACCAAAGCATTTGCAAAATTAATTTCCAGTACAATACTCACATAAACTTTTATGTGTACATTGGGGGGGGGGGGAGGGACTGCTAGACCAATTCGTACACCAAACGAAACACAAAACAGGAATTCGACAACATGAATATTCTTTGTTGTTTGTGGACTTCCAGTTATCTTCACAATTATCTTTTGAAAATTGTCCCCAAATGTTGTAGCTAGAAATGAACAGTTTTTGGCTATAAATTCGCATAGTACCGGTCACGGTTTTGGAAATCTCTATGTGCATATTTAGCATCTGATCTGCTGTGAGGCACTCTGTCAAACGGCTCGTGATCATTGAAACACGATACAAAGACTTCATCCACAGCTTTCTCGGCCATCTCTTTGCTGATGTTCCGAACAGCCAAGATGGAGCGAACAGCTCTGTCTTTTACGCAGGTCTGAGGAAGGTAAGAAAACCGAGGTCAGGACACAGACTGTGAAGTCTAGACAAGTGATACACTTAGTAAAATTGATTTTTACCAATGATAAGCCACAGAAACTGTTTCGAAAGATATTGCTAACTAGAACAAAACGAACAACTGTCAATCTCCCATATTCTCCAGAAACTTGGGAAGAAACCAAGATGCTCAACACAAAAGCCAGTGTCACATTGTTGTGGATGTCTATTAGAAATGCAACTCCTTGAAGAACAGCCAAATAAGGTTGCACCAAATCTGACCAGCAGTAGATTCTAATACTTTGTTATACCTAACAGAACTCCTGTAACTTGAATCTCGGATATCTGAATTTCCAAATTAAACAGGACCTCCTCTGCACTGTGGAAGCCTGGCCCTCCTCTTAATTTACAGGTCACCATCAACTTACCTGCTGATGCTGCTTCAATCCAAATTTAAATCGGGTCATTTCATTTAGGAGGGAGCAATCACCACTAAGATTAGCAGCTCGAATCTATGTAGGGAAACACACCAAAACTAAATAAAGTACTTGGAGAACTGCAACAATTCCTAACATAATTACATGGCTCCCAACAGTTCTCTGGCTAAAATGGCACTAGCTATATGCCAATCAAGACAACAGGCCGTAAGAACATACCGGTATGTGACACAAAGCAAGACTTTGAAAAAGTACTGTTTGTTTACTTGTAAGATTTCTGACCTTGTGACAAATCTGGTTTCCTTTCTCTCCTGTTCCCTGCTACTTCACACTGAGTAAAATATTAAAGGCAGGCTACTTGTTTGAGTTTTCTCATTCATAGTTTTTAAAGCTGCAACAACTAAAATAGGAATACTGGCAAAGGCTTTTCAATCATGTCAGAGATACTGATAATTGATTAGAATTTTACATTTATATTGCTTTAATGTTTTAGCATTGTACACTAGTTATTCTAATTCAAAATGGCACATAAATCCTCATTTTTAGAGTGTTAATTGGAGTAAATTCTTACTAGCACATACACAAAAATCCATTGGGTCAATCAATTTCTGAACTAGTGAAATCACAGAACTGTTATACAGACGCACCTCGGAAGTCGAATGGAATCCATTCCGGAAGTCAATTCGACTTCCAAAACGTTTGGAAACCAAGGCGCGGCTTCCGATTGGCTGCAGGAAGCTCCTGTAGCCAATCGGAACCTGCGTAACCCGCATCAGATGTTCAGGTTCCAAAGAAAGTTCACAAACCAGAACACTCACTTCCGGGTTTGCGGCATTCGGGAACCAAAACGTTTGACTCGCATGGTGTTCGACTTCTGAGATATGACTGTAATGACCCTGTGATCTACTATGTACGTCTATGGAATTTCTAGATGTGACCAGCATGAACAATCCCCATCTTGCCGCTTTTGACAAAAAAAAAAAAAAACAACTTGGAATCAAGGGGAGGGGGGGGGAACCAAGGAAAAAACTAAGAAGAATTGCACTGATAAGTGTATGTTTTGCTTAGATGTTAAATATGTTCTTTATAATAGCAACACTATTAATTTACAACTTACCTCTGAGCAAGCTAAATGCCTGATATTATTGAACCAGTCCACATGTGCACGGCAGTGATCAAAAGCATGGATAAGCTCATGTGCAACCACTCTGTTCATATGAGACTGGTGATGAATATTGTTTTGGCACAGAACAATCTACAAAGGAAATAAGGGGGACATTCAGAAGATAATTTAATCTACAAGTCACAGGCTTTATCCTATTTTAAAGTAAGCCTCAAAAATATACTGAAATTGACAAGTGCAGAACTTTGTGGACAGCCATCCTCTGGTATTTCTCTGGTGGTTGATGGGAAGAGAGTCAAATCTCCTTTCTCACTTCCCTCCCCAAAATATCTTTACTATTATATAATGCAAATGGGGAAGCAATGGTGCAGATTCATCCACACTTATCACACGGCTGTATCAAGGCATGTCAAGAAAGGGAGGAGTACAACATAACTTCTTTATTTCCACCTTTGCTTATATCAAGAATGGGAAACATGCAGCCTGTGGGCCTTATTCGGCCCAACACATGCCTCTGAAGCTTTTCCTCAAGCCACTTGCCCTACAACTGATTTCATATATGACATCAAGTAAGAGCACAGCTACAAAGGAACAACTGGGAACCGAAAATGAGCTTTCATTTGCTACTTTGCAGGTAGGAAATCACTGACAGCACTGATTAGATGACCGGCACTAACAGCAAGCACCAGATGTGTGCATCAAGAGCTTTCCTGTGCAGCCAAGAGGGCTTGCTATCAGTGCTTATCAGCAAGCCCCTTTGAAGGTGTGCTTTCACTGACAGTGTACCTTCCCAGGGGCTCACTGCTCACTCCTGCTTCATGCATTTGAAGACTCATTATGAGTCCAAGCAAATGCATTTTGAGCCCATTCAAGCCACTAATCAGCTGCCAAGATTAAGTCCCAACTGCAGGCGAACAGTCTTCCCTTTCTGTAGAAGGCCTCTAGTTTACCAGGTGAGTCTGCTGCCTATAACAAAAGAAGCCCTTCCACTCCAAGAGGAGTAACTTCTCTGGGAGCAGGGAGTGGGCATGTGGATTTGTATTTACAATTAAGAAGAGGTCTGACTGTTCAAATATTTAATTAAATACTCCACTTGAACTGAATCCTTCTGGCTTGTGCATTCATTTTATTAAGTTACAATAATACTATGGAGGAGAGGGGAGTAAGCATTGATTCAGAGAACTATTAACTCAAAATGTTCAACAGTAAACATCTCATAATTTTCTGCAACTAATTTGTTTTGCTAACTTGTCAAAGCATCAAGTTATCTGATGTTTCCAATGTTGCAACAGATTGCTCCGTACCTACCTGTGATGTTGAAGAATCGAATCCTCCACTGACACACCCATCACACTCTTCACATGAGAAGTGTCGATCTTTGAAAACAGTGCTAAAAGGCCCAAGTACAGGTCAGCTTTTTAGTATTAAAGTCACCTTCAAGTAGGAACACAAATGCAGTAAACATGCAACAAGCTTGGGTCAAAAAAAATTCTTACCAGCCAGTATTCTTCATAGCATCAAGTAGCAGTTTAGCATATGGACCTAGACCAAGCAATGCAGTCATTTATTCTTAAGCACAAAACTTGGGCAGACAAAATGAGCTACTGGTCACATGCTTTAGACCACAAATGGGCAACCTGTAGCCCACATGTGGCCCTTGCAGGCCTTCAGTGTGGCCCATATGGGTGCCCAGCTTTGTAAGATCAGAACTACAGCTGGGTGCATGTCAAAAACTTTAGAATAAGGGCAACGGGAAACGGACAATATGAATGGACTCTCTGCACCCTTACTACAGCAAAAAGACTGTTATTGATGAACTGGGGGAGGGGAACAATGTGGCTCCCTTTAATGACTGGATTGAAGATATGCACAAACTTGCTACACATGAACAAGCTGTATACAAACATAGACTTGCCATGGACAAATTTGACGGTATTTGGAATATTTATTTTTTTATAAATACCGTATTAGATTAAGGTCTGGTTAACTGCAATAACAAGGTTCCCCCTCCTTTTTTGTAATGCACACACACACAAAAATTCTGTTTTGTTTTCTAAATGGGTTCTATTTCTTGTTTCTTCCTTTTTGTGCCTTACTTTGTGCACTTGTACTTTTGTATTTTCCAGTAAAGAATGATATATAGATAGAAAGATATAGATGCACAAACACACATTTGTACCTTGGTTGTCGAACACCTTGGTACTCGTACGTTTTGACTCCCAAACACAGCAAACCCGGAAGTGAGTGTTCCAGTTTGCAAACGTTCTTTGGAGCCCAAAACGCCTGGATCTGCTTCCACGGCTTCTGGTTGAGTGCAGGAAGCTCCTGCAGCCAATTGGAAGCTGTACCTTGGTTTTCGAACATTTTTGGAAGTCGAATGGACTTCTGGAACGGATTTTGTTTGAGAACCAAGGTACAACTGTATGTGTGTGTGTACACACACACACTACTGGTTTACAGTAATAAACTGAATAGGCATGGATAGGCTTGCACAGACCTCTCTTGGGAAAGAGACAGGGGGAAATCTGGGGAATTGTGGTTGTTCTATCAGCCAGCTCTCAGGTCTGCAGCTGCTGTTGCTGAGTACCAGGTCAACTCAGAGTAAGACCTTTCTCATCCATGATCTGATTGTGGACTGCCAATCTCCCCTGCTTGGGCAAGATCCATGAGTGTGTGGTCACGGGCCAGATCCAGACACCCTTGCAGGAAACTGATTTTCTAGATCCATTTCAATTGGGGTTTAGGCCTAGTTTGGGCATGGAAACTCATTTGGCTGCCCTGTATAAGCCCCTAAAGTTTCGGTAAGAAACTCGCCTGCGGTCCAACCCAGCATAGGTGCAAGTAATTGACGGGAGCGTGTTTAGGAGAGAGGGAGGGAGGGAGGGAGGGAGAGAGAGGGGTGGTGGTCGGGAAGGAGCCGCGGCCAGAGACCCTCCTTAAAGAGGGGACGCGGCCTCCAGGCACTTACTGGTTTCCAGGGCGATCTGCAGCATCAGCTGACACCTGTGGTTCCTGGTGAAGACGGCCTTATAGAGCGTGGACTGCTGCTTTTTCCCGCCTCCGCGGCTCCTCTCGGGAAACAGGCCGTACCCGAAGTCGTCGTCTCGCTCTTCGCCGGAGCCGCGGCTCCCCGGATCCTGCGGCTGCTCCGGAGGAGGCATCTCGGAGGAGCCTCCTTCAGCCATTCAAGCGCGTCGGAAAACAGCATGACTCGGGAGGCCTCGCCGGCCACCGTAGGTCACTCACCGTACTGAGAGGCAAAAGCCTCTCTAGGTCGCTCCGCCCCGCCTATTTGGTACCAACGAGATGTGGAGATGGAAAGAGAGAACGGCCTCCCGCTGCTTCTTTTGAACCAATCACCGAACGGAGCGAGGAGGAGGAGGTAAGGCGGAATTGAAGAGGGGAGGGGAAGCCGACGGTATCCATGGCACTAGAGGCCGCAGGCAAACCAAACTGCGCAGGCGCCAGATAAGGCCGAGGGTCCTTTCTATGGTTACCACAGAAAATCCTTTTTTTCGCAAGGGGCGTTTTACGTCACTGCTATTTCGCGCGCGGGATTCTGGGAAAGGAGCGCGGCTCTTGTCCCGTGAAGTGACGGCTGAGGTGCGCGGGAAGGCGGGACCAAACCCCGTGCAGGTGAGGAGGCTGCGGGCGCCGTCGATTGACAGGTGGGGCGGCTGCCTGAGGGAGGGAGTCTCGGGGCCGGCCGGCGGCGAGGGTGGCGGGGACGGCTCCCCTGCGGCAGTCTGAGGGCCGGGGCCTTCGAGAGCCCCCTTGAAACCGGGGGGGGGGGGGAGACACCAAGATTGCGCCATTCTCACGTTCACTGTTCGGTTTGACTCGGAGGTAATTTCCCAGGCAGCGTAGCTGTCGTATCTTTATAACGAACGTGGCCGTGAATTTAGTGAGGGGGGGAACCTCGCCTCCAAGCCTATCCCTGGGGGCCAAGCGCTGTTGCTGAAGACTGAACTGTTACGTGGTCCTGAACACGTGTCTCTGAACACGTGTCTCTGAACACGTGTCTGTTCTATTCCTGTATACAGCAGGAGGGGTGGGGTGGGGTGGGGTGGGAATGACCTCTGCAGTTTGAAAAAGAAAAGAAAAGAAAAGTTTGGTCCAAGGGCACTAATTAATTTACTTGTTGGGCACTGTTTGCCAGAGGAGCTCACCCAAAAAGAATAGGCTACCATGCATGCATTAAAGCAGGGGGAGTATACATTAAAACTTCCTGCCCACCCCAAAAGGCCATATAGGTCATTAAAAGTTTCCTGCTTAAAAAACTCTGTTTTTGGCTGACACCTGAAGATATATAGCAATGGCACCAGGTGAGCCTCTGCAGAGAGAGCAATTCCTTGCCACCGTACAATGATTCATTTTGTTATTTATTTATTTGTTTATTTATTTATTTGAAACATTTCTGCCCCACCCTTCATTGAAATGATACATCACTATAAACTCTGGCCCAAACAACTATGAGCAAAAACAGTAAATAAACGGGACCTGTGGGAATAGGGTTATACCAGTGTTTTTCAACCACTGTTCCGCGGCACACTAGTGTGCCGCGAGATGTTGCCTGGTGTGCCGTGGGAAAAAATTGAAAAATTCAAGAGAATTACTTTATATATAGTCAATATAGGCACAGAGTTAATTTTTTTAACATTTTTCTAATGGTGGTGTGCCTCGTGATTTTTTTCATGAAACAAGTGTGCCTTTGCCCAAAAAAGGTTGAAAAACACTGGGGTATACTATAGGGCAGTATACAAATGATGATGGTGACAGCAAGAGCAGTCAATAACGATGGATCAAAATCTGGCCAGATGGTTGACTTCCCCCACCCTGAAATAAAGGCTTGGTAGCATAGGTGGTTTTTTATTGGCACTGAAAACTCACTGGTGTTGGTATTTTAAGGGACTTTGGCAGTTTTCATCATTTGTAGCTTAGGGAAGAAGAAAAGTGTTGGGAGTACTCAACAAATGCAAGGTGCAATGTAAAAAAGGGGTGGTTTAGTACATGTCTGCCACATGATGGTTTTATTGTGATAGGAAGACACACACACCCCCCCCCCAATTTGCATGTTGGTGGACTGGGCATATGATTAATGGTCTAATTTTCTGTGGCTCTGTATAATTCAGTCTAGTTTCATTATTATTTTTAGTAAGGGGCTTTTAGAATGATAGTAGTCTGCTTTTCCCTACCAAATTTATCATATCATCAGATGACTTTGCTTATTTCAGTACTCAAGCACATCAATACTTTTCTCTATTTTTTTCTTTCCTAATCTAGTATCTGCAAATGCTTGGTAGTAGCCTGACATTTCCCAAAACCTTTGAATTACCAGATGACTTCACCAATAAAGCAATAGAGTACAGCTGCAAATAAGACCTAATGCAGAAGAATTGCAAGATTTTGTGAAAGACTTAGAAAGTTGGGGAAAAGGATATTAAAGAAAAGGATTGCAATTTACGGCAACAGAGCGGAGTTCCAGTTAAGGTAAATTCAGTTATCTGATACTAGAATTGACATGGAATGCTTACAGTAGAAATATGTCCTTTTAAATTTCAAGTGAACCTACAAATAAATCACTTGCATTACTGATGTAGTTTTGGCCATTTTGTGCTTAGCATGTTTTGTTTGGTGGGAAGTCATATACAGGTACCCAGGTTCCTCTTTTACAAAGCAAAAGGAGACTCCATGTAAACTCTGAAACACTTTCAACAAACAATGATGCATAGTGCCATTCTCTTCAAGATAGAATCATATGTAATTCTGCAATTATTCCCAGCTTAAGCAGCTCCCTTGCCATTCACAGCTACTTTTTTCTGAGAGAAGAGACCCCATTGGGGAGCAGGGGAAGAATGGAACTACACACAGCATAGACTCTAGAGATTGGTTAATGGGTTTCCATTAAATACCTGGGTGCGTCTTCATTTAGTGCATTTGGGAATATACCATCCTCAGCAATGGCTAATAAGTCCTACTTGTGTACTATGGGAACTAGAACAGGACAAATCTATTTATTAAGTTTTCTGATAGTGAATAGCAACCTTTTCTGATTTATAGGATTTACCACCAATTCGAAATGAAGCTTATAAGAAAAAGAAGAAAAACAAAGTTAAAGCCATCTGTAAGAAAACTACTGAAGAAATAAAAAGAACAAGATAAAATCTTACGATTATGAGGCATGGGGGAAGCTTGATGTGTAAGCTGAATCTAGTTATTAAAATGCTAGGAAAAATACAGAGTTTTGTTTTGTGGGATGTAAGTATGTAGCATTAAGCATTCTATGAAATTTTAAAAATACAATTACAAATTCAAACTTTTTTTAAAAAAAATTACACCTTTATCTTACTTAGGAAGAGCCCAGGGCAATGTACAGCAACCATGTGAACAAAATATGTTAAAAGAACCATAAACATATATACAATTTTTTTTAAAAAAAAACTTGTAGCAAATCATTAAAACGGAAATACATGTGTTGCTCAAGAGAACACCTCTTATTTGTAAAACTGGAAAGGCCTAGGCAAATGTAACTGTTTTGTTTGATATCTGAAGCCCAGCATGGGAAACATTGGAAAAATCATTCCAGATTCAGGGACCTACCATAGCGAATGCCCTGTTGCACATCTCTTCATCCTAAATATTGTTGGGGACCTCAAGCAGAGCCCCAAGATCTGTATTTCATCACTACTTTGAATCAAGTCTGGCATTATACAAGTGGCCAAGAGCTTTTAGGATAGGTGATCCCATCTTACTGGCTTAGTCAATAATCTGGCAATCATATCCTTCACTAGCTGTAGCTTCTGGACCCTTTTCAAGGGTAGCATTGCAGTAATCCAAATGGGAAGTCACTAGAACATTGGTTACCGTGACTAGGTGGCATTTAAACAAAGCTCAAAAACCTCCAAAGGTTCAACTTTAGAATATTATAGTTTATTCGTGAAACATATTGTCTGTATGTTTATTAGACTGTACAGTCATGTTACGGCCGCTGCGGGTTGCGTTAGGCACAGGTTACGAACGTGCCGAACCGGAAGTACCGGAACGGGTTACTTCCGGGTTCGGCGGTTCGCGCAGCGCGCAGACGCGCGAAAATGACATCACGCATGCGCATAAGCACTGAATCTCGTTGCGTACATGCGCAGACGCGACACTTCATGATGCGTTCTGCTCATGATGCGAACGGGGCTCCGAACGGAATCCCGTTCGCATCCAGAGGTACCACTGTAGTCTAATTCATGAGATAATTAAGATGGACATAGATTAATTACATTTCTGATCTGTACTTATCCAATTAAATGAATAGACGTTGCTCAGGAGCACTGTTCTCCAGATTACATTCTTGTACTGTAGCCTAAGATTTCAGCTGAAGTAAAATTTCAACAAAGAACAGATAGATTACAAGGAAGTGTGTTTCTGGGTTGTCCTAGGGCAGGCATGGCCTTGGTCCTCCGCTGTTTTGGGACTACAACTCCCATCATCCCTAGCTAACAGGACCAGTCGTCAGGATGATGGGAAGTGTCATCCCAAAACAGCTGGAGGGCCAATTTTGGCAATGTCTGTCCTAGGGCATTCTATACACTTTAGAAAAATGTTGTAGGGTTTCTAGTTGTAACATGACGCTCCGACTTTCAACAAGGGTGGGTATGTCGGAGGGGTCTACTTTCATGTAAAGCATTTATTGCACATTTAGTGAGCACATTGTGAGAGGAAGATACAGTAAGTGTTTAATATGGGGAAGTAATCCAAAATATGACATCACTCCTTTTCCCGCACTCTGAAGTGGTACAGACCCAAATTCTACCACCTCATTCGGTATATGTATAAACAGGCTGTCAATTATATAACAGTCAGTAGAACTAAATTAGCTGAAGTATTCAGGCTTTAATTGACTTGTGATTTTTTAAAAAAATACTTCCCAGAAATTCATTTCTAACATTTTTTTTCTGAAATGGCTTTGGGCAGAAAAGTTGTACTTTCAGAAGCAGTTACTTCATATTGTGATATTACTTTAGCTCTGATAACGGAAATCTTTATTTAAAAAGTGAAACTACTGTTTGCTTTAGCTGTCTGGATAGGAGTTTGGTGAAATACGTGGATGAATGTTAGTGATATAACTGATATTTAATAAAATAAAAAATAAAAAATTCCTTCCAGTAGCGCCTTAGAGACCAACTAAGTTTGTTATTGGTATGAGCTTTCGTGTGCATGCACACTCTTCAGATACACATTTAATATATTTAGTAAGACATTCACTGTTTTTTACTACTTTATTTATTCATCCTTTGATTTTTTTTAATTTGTAATTTTCTTCAAATGTGTGTCATTTCAGGATAAGATACTTGAAGAACTTGATAAGGAAGATAGCACCCATGATTCATTGTCTCTAGAGTCAGATTCTGAAGAAGATGGAATACACATAGACACAGAAAAAGCTCTGCTGAGAAAGAAAAGGTTATTTTGGTCTTTCAGAATGAGAGACACTTTTGTTTTCTCCTAACACCCTTTGGGATGCACCTTCAGATTAAACCTTGAAAACCAAGAGATTAACTCCAGACATTTTTGAAATATTTTACCATGACTCATCTTCCTTATCTAATTATTTTAAGACATGTATGGGCAGCAATGGTGATTTGATTCCTTTGTTTGTATATTGATGATCTTGAGATAGGCAGTTCAGAATTGTGGTACTGTATATTCTGGCGTATAAGACTACTTTTTTAATCCAGAAAATCTTCTCAAAAGTCGGGGGTCGTCCTATACGCCGGGTGGAGAATCTGCAGTCGAGTATACTTCAAACTCTATATTTTAACTGGAAAAGTTGGGGATCATCTTATATGCCCAGTCGTCTTATACGCTGGAAAATACGGTATTTACTTACGTGAAACCATGTCCCATTTTCTGTAAAAACAACAACAAGGAACCCCAACCTGGTAAAACCTAAGATGTTTTGGAAAATTGGTAACAGTCATACTCTTCTATCCTGCTCAACTCCACCTCCCATACAGGTTGTGTGATCAAAAGTGAGGTCTGAAACTGTTAGAATTTGTGGTTATGGAAGTCATTTCTAAACAGAAGTGTGAATTGGGGCTAGAGAGATTATGAATATGTGCCATCTTCCCAAAAATTTATTACATTATTTTTGCATTTACATTCCTTTCCTCATTTTATCTTCAAAATAATGCATGGTGTAGGTTGGATGCAAGTGAGTCTTGCTAAGCTCTTTTTCAAGGTTCCATCTGAATAGGGTTTAACCTTGGCCACAAAATTACTGAAAGCGGGCAAACACAATTCTCAAGATACAAGAAAAGTAAAAAAAATAATGGGGGATCAATTTGAAGTATATTCACATCATTGATCATTATATTTTGTTTAACAGGGGCAATAATTATTTTAAACAAGGAAATTATGATGCCTGCAATTGAATGTTACACAAAAGGAATGAATGCAGATCCTTACAACCCTGTTTTTTGCCCACAAACAGATCATCTGCTTTTTTCCCGACTGAAAAGGTAAGGCTTGATTTGGATACTTTGGTATTTCAGAATTCCAGCCCCCCACCCCCTCTTCTTTTTCAGTAGTCTTGTTTCAGTTTAAACCTGTCAATGCTCAACCAAATCACTTTGCCATTTGATAGATTAATTAACAAGAAAATGGAAACGTAGTGCCCTTGTCAGAAGCTGGTTGATGCTCAGCACCCTGAAAGTGAAGAGGCAAACATTTCTGAAGTCCCGTTTTATGAGCATGACTCCTGAAGGGGTGGTAGGAAGCATTGGAGTCACGTGTTCTGGCTGCCTTGTCAGACAGTGGGGGACAGAAGATACTGAAGGGTATATATAGCTCACTGTCTTCATCAATTCAGCACCAGTGCAACTTTAGAAGTTTCATACCCACATTTCTGTGAATTGCATGGTTTCTGTTTGCATGCTTTTAAGGACATGCATTTGGGATACAAACCTACCATATTGTTACAGGTATTCTGTGGCTGAATCTGATTGTAACTTAGCACTTGCGCTAAACAAAAATTATACAAAGGCTTATGCCAGAAGAGGAGCAGCTCGCTTTGCTTTGCAAAATTTTGACGGTGCTAAAGAAGGTATGTTGGATTTTTTGTTTCTGTATTTAATAGTCATTCCTTTTGGCTCTCCAGACATTGCTCAGCCACAACTCGTTTCATCCCAGGCCATTAACCATGCTTGCTGGGGCTGATGGGAGTTGTAGTTCAGCAACATATGCAGAACCAAAGGTTCCCCTCATGCCTGCTCTAGATAAATAACTTTCTGATTTATGGATTGACCTAGTGGTTTGGCCATATACCAATTTCAGCATTAATTTTCAATTTGCCCTGTCTCTGAAGCATGCATAGAAGAGTTCAGCCAATTAATTAATATACAGCATCCTGAGAATCTTCTCAATTGAACAAGATTCTGGGAAACACCCATATATTATTAATTTTAAGTAAAATATGCTGTATCTCAAATTTCACTGGACATTATTGGTTTGTACAATCTCAGAAGAGACTTATTATTATATTTATTCCCCTTAAATTTTCATATTTCCATGCCCTAATTCTGGGAAAGTAACAATAATGTCTTAGATTCATGTTTGTTGAAGTTGAAAATTGCCCAGGGTGAAACATAATTACAAACTGTTAGAGAATAACAGTGTTCTGAAATGTGATGAGATCTGTTTTCAGTCTTCCCTCAAAATGATGTCTAGAGACTGTGGTACCTATTGATGAAGTATAAATGTGTTTGGTGTTATCTTCTAGTTTATGTAGTTGGGTAATAATGCTAGTAAACTTTTGGGAGGTTACTTTGAGAACTATTTACTTACTTGTTTTGCTTTTTAATTGAGGTATTTCAGTGCATTTCCTATACAAGAAGCACTGCTGATATGATTAGCAAGCCCTAGCTTACATTTTTAAAGGTTCATGCTTTTCTCCCTATTAATGTATTTTTATGTCCTGCTGTCAGATTACGAAAAGGTTTTGGAGTTGGATTCAGACAACTTTGAAGCAAAAACCGAACTTAGGAAAATCGAACAGGTAAATAATTTAAATTTGCCCAATGAACATGATTTTATTTTTGCCATGTAGTATAAATGTTTTGCACATCTTACGTCTTATATTAGGCTCTCCTGTCAAAAGAAGGCTTCCAAACTGAAGAACCAGATGTCTTTACCAACATTGAAATAACAGAACAGAAACAAACTGAGGAGGAGCAGCTAAAGCAAAAGGCTATGGCAGAAAAAGATTTGGTAAATAGAACATATAATGTTTAAGATAGTTGTGGGAGTTGTGGTGGAATTTTATAGTGGTTCAGAATTCATTGCACTGTGCAAGTCTTTTTGCACAGTTCTGCACCATGCAGAACTGGAACCCATGTTTGTGACAAATGGAATAAGTGTCTAGTGTTTAGTTAGTTGTGTGGTTTCGTTAAAGCAACCAAGTATTAAAACACTGGCTTTACATTATTCTGATGTAGTTCCAACCCTGGCCCAGCTGCTATATGATTGTATTATGTTGCCATATGCCAGACATTCTGAAATCTGCATTGCTGTCTGAAAAAGCATACCCTATTGTAAGGTCCTTGGTCAGTTGCTCATGACAAACCAAGCAAAACTCCGACCTTTTTTTAGTGACTTTATTTTGCATGCTATGTACAGTGCAGAGCTTAAAAGTTCATGTCTGTATCAAACGGCGTCAGAATCCGGGAATGGCCCTTCCGGTTCCGACCCCAACAAAAGAGTTTCAGTATACGAAAACCCCGTTCCATCCTTTCGCTCACCCCTCAACGCCTTTGGGGTGACGGAAATTGCGTGCCTCCATCATCGCCCCTTGAGCTAGGGGAGTGCAGGGTCTCTCTAGCATCCTCAGAGCCTCGACCCTCCATCCCCTGAGACCCATGCCCCTCCCCGCTGGAAGCCTCGCTGCTCCCTCCGCTGCCAGAGGAGGTGCTGCTGGTCAGGTGGGGCCGGGGCTCTCTGTAGCATCCCAAGAGCCCTTCCACCACTTTGCGCTCCGCCGGGGACAGTTCCCTGACACCTATCACGCTTCTATTCCCTTTCACATGCAGGAGTGTGTGAGATATTGAATAAAGTCTTAATTTTTGAAGTGTTGCTCACTTGTATGAAGATGCAATTGTTGATGTATACACTGTTTCTCTTCCCCAAATACCACAGGGAAATGGCTATTTCAAAGAAGGGAAATATGAAATAGCAATAGAATGCTACACACGTGGAATAGCAGCAGATGGCACCAATGCGCTTCTTCCAGCCAACAGAGCTATGGCCTACCTGAAAATTCAAAAGTGTGTGCTCTTGAACTTGCAATTCCGCATGATCTGCGTATTTTCTTAGCATTTAAATCAATTCTGTCTTTTGAAATCTTTTAAAAAATACAACTTCATAAGCAAAGCTTTTTACTAATTGCACTCTCATCGACATCTATTAAAAGCTATCATAATTAATTTTCAAAAACATACACCATAATAACACAAACAGGACAACACAACATTTTGTTCCCACAAGAACATTTTGTTCCCACAGTGAAGATTATGTCATAGCTGGGTTGGTCTAATGCTGTTTTGCACTTCACCAAACTAATTTGATAATGTTTTTTGGTGTGAAATTTAAACTTGTGTACATAAGCAAGTAACTAACGTAAGCACTACTTTCATATATTACGAATGACTTAATGGAGGAATTCAGAGCTGCGATCTCATGACCCATTCTCATTGCATTTTATTCAAGTTTTAATATTCAACCAGTGAAGTAGAATAAAGTATTGCTTTAGAGCAGGGCTTTCCGAACTCTGTCGCAACACATTAGTGTGTCGGCTGCAGTGTGTAGGTGTGTCACGTGAACACTCCCCTCCTCCCGGGGCTGGAAAGGGGTTAGTTTAGCCTCTGGTTTGCTAGTAAAAATGAATTACTGTGTTGTGATGCATGTCTAAAAAGTGTTTCATCAACATGAAAAGTTTGGAAAGCTCTGCTTTAGAGAAGTTATTCTGTTTCAGATTGAGACTGTAGCTGTTACATTGTCAAGACCAGAGAGCAACTCTGCTATAAGTTGATACACTTACTCTTTGCAACATATTCAACTAAATGTTTTTGAACTTTCCAAATAACAGTCATCCAAAGCTTAAAATTTAGGCAGCATATTGGCTTTTAATCCAAGCACTTCTTTAATGTAATCACATTGAGAAATGTCTGTTCAGCAATAGAGATAGAATTACACAGCTTCTAGTAGCATATAATTCTCATATTTTCTCATATGTGACATAGGTGTGCAAACTTTGGTCAGAATATGTTGTTGTGACTGTAGACTGTAAGAAACAATATCTGATGGGGTCTGCACTGCTAAGTAATCCTTTTAAATGTTTTCTCTTGGTGATGAGATATGAAGAGGCAGAGGAAGATTGTACTCAAGCTGTATTACTAGATTCCTCCTACTCAAAAGCTTATGCCAGAAGAGGAACTGCGAGAGCTGCACTGGGAAAGCTAAAAGAAGCTATGCAAGGTGGGATTTTTAATGGATATGTGCTTGATGTTATCTTTTGATGAAGTTTTTGCTCAATCATAATTTCTCAGTGCAACAGCCCCAGTCCACCAACAGCAATCCAGTAAGATAGCACAAAGCTTGGACAGAAAGCAACTGGGTTTTTTTAACACCTAAGATTTTCTGAGCTCCATGTTTGCCTAATATAGTTGGGCCACTGTAAGGGGGCACATGGATGTGCTCCTACCGCTTAATCTTTGCCCAGGGAATAGCACTGAAACTTAATTTATTTCCATAAGGAGACTCTCGCATTGAAGGAGATGTGGCAGAATCTGGGCCCTGTCTAAATTGCTAATGTGAGAATCTAATCAATTTGGTATTTGAAATTGGGCCTTGCATCCTGCTTCATTGGAGTCAAGGCTGTACTGCTGATTAAAAGAAGTAAAGCTATTTTGCACTGAAAGAGAGCATGAAAATTGCTTAGTTCCCATTTCCTTGCTATTGCTCTGAGTGCAAAATTTCATTCACAGTAGCTTACATTTTAATAAATAACGACCATTAGTTACTGTTATTGCATTTCAGTAGTTCATTAATAATTAGATACTTGAGCATGCCATAGTCATGGAAATCACATTTATTATAGTGGGGAAAGTCTTCTTTGGGAGACCAGTTGGATTCAGTGGGACTTCCAAATGGTTAACGTTTGATAATGGATCATGTCTTAACAATTGCAGATAAATACATGTAAATTAAGTGTTAAAACTAATTATCGTTACATGACATTAAATTTGTGTTTCTTGATGTAAATTCATCAGATTTTGAAACTGTTTTGAAGCTGGAACCTGGAAATAAGCAAGCAGTAAATGAAATAATGAAACTTAAGAATGTAAGTGTGTTTGTACTTCAGTATCTCCCTAGTTACTTCCTTAAATTACTTTAAGATTATTTTTCTGAGTTATAAATCATTCAGATTTTCATGGATGTTATTTACTAATCTTTTAAAGGAATCAATTGCAAAAGGGCTGTGGATGGGCACGGAATGCCCTGGACTATCACAAAAGGAAACAGAAGCACAAAATCTAGTGAAACCCATTGATAAACCCTTGCATCTTAGATCAAAAGTAAGTACAAATGATGAGGGTATCAGGTGTTTTTACCCTGAGATAAGGTTAGTGTGCGCAGGGCAAACTTGTGCGGGCTTGAAGTGTTGTAAAGAAGAGGATCAAATTGTTCAGGAAGGGAAGTTATAGGCAGGATGTTTGCTGGTATGAAATCAAGAGAAATTTTCACAAAGGTAGAGGTGCGAGAGGAGAGAATAGTGCACCCTAAGTAGTTTACACGAATCTGAATGGAGAGCCATATCTCTGTCTAGTGGCATAAGAGAGGAAGATACAAAGAGGATTTAAAAATAAAAAATTTAGAAGGTATGGTCTTGTAAATACTGCCATACACATTTGGGATGAGATCAATGATAGGAGGCAAATTCTGTTGCTGTTTGTGTGTACTAAAAGGGTGAGTGTGTCTTTCTGTGATGGCCTACAAAAGTTTTATGCCACAAACAACTCTTAATATTTAATTTGCCATTGGGATTTCTTATTTGCTATGACAGGCACAGGTACTGTTTGAGAATGCACCCAGTTCACAGGTATGTTAAAACTGCTGTAACTAACTCCCTGCATGGTTCTGTTCTGTTTAGAAACCCTTGAGAAGAGTAATCATTGAAGAAGTGGATGATGAGATTCTGACTGCAAATTTGGTGGCTACCCCCAATCTGCAACCTAATCAGTCTGTTTCTGCAAGTGTGGAAACAACACATACCTCAGCATCTGCACAGAATCCAAGCAAAGATGATTTTTCTTCTTCAGCTGATACTCCCAAAGCAAAGCTGTTGAAAATAGAAGAAATTGGAGATTCTGTAACCATAGAGTAAGTACTGATTTTAGTATTAAATATAAACTAGTGGTTTGTTTTGCTCCAAACAAACAAATATGTTCATGATAAACTACCGGTATTAACTATTACTTACTATGAGTTGTGAATTGACCCATATTGTAATGGGGGTAGGAGGCCTGATGAACGGAATAAACAAATGGGAACTTTGGTAATGATTTTAATCAGCTCTTTTAGTTACATATAGGTTAGGATAATTTTAGCTCAAGACAGTTGATGCTAAAAATCATGATGGCTTAACAGGGTGTATGTCCTTTTGAATGAATCTTAAAAGTAAAACTGCTGTACAAGGCTATTTTTCGGTCTAATACACTTATGTAAGTACACAAATGGAAGAGTTTATAACTTTCCCCTCATATATTTTAGGAAACACTATACTGTATTCAGTGGTGTCCAAACCTTTTTCAAAGAGGGCCAGATTTGTTGAAGTGAAGGCCAACCAATGTTGTTGATCTTTTTTTAGGTTTGAAGTTGTTGACCTTTTTAGGATTTCCCCCCAAAGTTGTTGAGCTTCTATTAGGATTGAAGTTGTTGAGGTTTTTTTAGGATTTTACCCCAGGAAATAAACTGTGTGGGCCGATTAGGCCCCCAAAACGGACTTTGGACATGCCTGCTATATATGGTATACAGAATCATTTTGTTCTTGTAGCAAAGTTCCAACCCTTGAATATAAGCCAAATGGAATGACAGATAGATTACAGGAGAGCAAATGGCTACACTGTAATCAGTGTTGAGAGGGCTAGTACATTTGACTTTTTTTTTTCTTTCACGTTATGAAATTATAGGGAAAGGCCTTTACTTTTGTAGTTGTGAAATTCCCCTTTGATGTTTATAATATGCCGAGCGCTATGGGCTTAAAGAATTGTTGTTTCTTACCACTTTTTTCCTCAGCAAATTAAATGTACCGTTAAATATTTTTGAAATATTTGGTGGCATTAGCATTTGGTATTAGTAAATCTCTAGTTCTGAACTTTTATATTCATAACCACTTTGTTGCATGATTCCATTATGACACACCTTCTGTAAGGAGGCTCCCTTGGTGCTGATGTTCTCTTTTAGGTGTCAGGTGCAAGAAAACCTTTCTATTCACTTCGGCATTTAAGTTTTAGGAATTTTAAATGTTTTACTGATGGTTCTGTTTTTTCTGCCAATTATTGTTAACATGTGTCTTATTGTTGGGACCCTTTAATTGTGTGAATCACTCTGGAACCAATTTTGAAGATTGTTTTGAATAAATATAACCATGTTTGTAAAACCTGTCTCCAAATAGAGGCTAGGTAATCATCCACATCATGTCTGCCTTAAATGTTTTAGACGTGCCAGCAAAAATACCATGAAAGAGAAATCATCATCTACCTCTCAGTCTTGTGCTATGAAAAAACAAACTGAGACAGAAAAACAACACTTCTTCCCCGCATTTACATTCCCTGTGCCTCCAGTTCCTGTGAATTCTTTTCAAGCTGGAATCAGATTTCAGAAAATTAAAAGGTTACCCAATCAATTATATGCATACTTGAAGGTAAGTTTATTCATGGCTAAGTATGGCTTCTACCAAGTTGTGTAACTTTACAGTGCAGTCTCTCTTAACACCTTCCTTTAGGGTAAAGCAATTTCCAACTTGTGATTTATTTAGTTTATTTCATTGCATATTTGTTGTTGTTGTCGTCCATGAATAGTACCTTTAGGGAAAGTTTTTTCCTATTGAAGCTTCAGGGACGTGTTGAGCAGCCTCACTGTCTCAGTCAGTTCATGCAAGCCGTCTCCAAAGCCAATTCCATCGTGTCCAGCGTGGGCATCTCATACAGGGTTTTGGGGGGTAATAGCAAGAGGAGAGGGGAGCTCCAGTGCTGGCTGTGCAGCCTCACATTTATTTAGGGATTTGGAATGGCCTTCATCTCCTCACCTGCAGCCCTAAAACCATCATAGGTGCTTCATTTGAGTGCTGACACTCCACTTGGCTCCAGGACTCAACCTTCCACTGTAGTATAGAACCAAGCGTGTTCCCTTTCCCTGTGATCTCTGTAGCCCTTGTGCTAAGCTAAAGAGAAGGTAGAATGAAGCTCCTGCAGTTCCTTAAAATGGATCTGGGTAGAATTGAATTGGACACCCATCTTCCACTTAGCAATCTTGGACTGAAAGGAAGCAGGAAGTCAGCTGCCTCCTTTCCTTCAACAAAACTCAGCCCCTGCTGCTCTCTTCTGCTAATATTTGCTGGCAATGTGCATGCCCCCCCCTCTCTCTCTCTCTCCTCTCTCTCTGTGTGTGTGTGTGTGTGTGTGTGTGTAAAATCACAGGTAAACAGTACTTTTGGAGGGGAAAGACAGGATTTCTTATGTAACTTGGGGAGTTCTCCCCATCTGTAGAATTGCATGCATCAGCTGTAGTATTGAGAGTGCTATTAAACTGCATATATGTCCATGGGGTCACGAAGAGTCGGACACGACTGAACGACTGAACAACAACAACAATTTGTAGAGCTATCTGTGGGATAGGAGTCTTAAATCCCTTAATCTTCAGAGAACTCTTTCCACATCAGCAAGACAGCAGAAGATCCTCTGACCATATGTTGATTACCTTGAATCCTGCTCTTCCTCCAAGGACCTTAGGTTCTCTCTCCCCCCCCCCCATTTTTTATTATAACCCTTTGAAGTAGGTAAAGCTTAGAGAGAGCAGCTGGCCCGAGGTGCTTGCTGCCGAGCTAAGCAGCAGACTGTGAATCCTAGGTCTCCCCTGTCACAGTCTCTGTACACTGTCACAGGATATTACAGCATGTTCCAGGCCACACATTCCATTCATACTGTCCCTGGGAGCCTCACTGTCACTTCATGAGAACTGAGAGACCTTGAGAACAAATCCAAAATTCCCTGTTGCTGCCCAGTATGGGGAGAGTGGCAGTCTGTATTAAAAGAAGCAAGCTGTACATCAAGGAGGCGTGTTCCACCATTACTGTCACTCTCATTGGAGAACCATGATAAACTCCCAAGGAAATCCATTGTTCCATGGAACAGTTTGGAAACTGCTGGTATAATAAAACATTTTAATTGATTTGATTTCTTTCCAGTCAAGCTTTTGTTTGTATAGGCACTGTGCAAGAAGATGAATTCTGATAGTGTGTAATGCCTGCTTTGTTCTTGTTTTTTCTTTTGTTTTCTCAAAGCAAATTGATCCTTCACTTTATCCTAATCTGTTCCAAAAAATCCTTGGATCCAGATGTATTTAGCCAATTTTGAAAATTCTACAGGATTTTATGCTGGGTAAGTTTTTCAGTTCATGGATTTTTAGATGGTAAATTGAACAGCTGGACTCGTTTCCTGACTCAAAAGCAATTTTCCTGTTTTCCAGAGCATATTCTGGCTGCTTGTTGTTCTGCCTGATACTAGCTATATGCCAGTACTTGGAATTAGTGTCACTTGAATAATCTGTAAGAGAAATGATATTTTACCAAAGCAATTTTGGGGAAAGTAAGAAAAAATCAGCAGCAAAGTGTTGCTTAGAGCTGGAACACTTCAATGCTTACCTTTCAGAATATTTGGATGAAAATCCAGAGTTGACACACATACAATGGGCAATAAATATGGGCACCTTAACAATTGTTCCTTCACTTATTTCTGACATCATACCAAGCCTCTGAAGAGTGGCGCAAAGTCTAACGTGAGACTGTCCTGTCTTTCCATCCATGTAACTTGAGTGCAGAGGAAGCATCTCATTGTTGACTTTGGAGGCACAGCACAATGTCACAAAGTCAGCACCTTCTTCCCAGGTTCCAGGTTAATGGGAAATGCAGTGTCTGGTTTTGCACTGTGCTCTTAAGACACTCAGAATGTCTCTGAAGCATAGTGTGAAGATCAAAACAAGATTATACAAATCCTCTGTATGTGCCAGAGATAATGACTGTACCAAGGCTAGTTAAAATTTGTGGAACTTTGTCACCATGGTTGCTCAGTTTTTCTTAGGCAGCTGCTTATGCATAAGACGGGTGGTTCGTTTCAAGTGAAATCAATACTCTAGAATATCTTGACCTGCCTCAAAAGATTCTAACGGTGATGCCAAGAACTGAGCTTTGAGTCATATATAATCAAAGCATGTCCCCCTACCACTGAGCAGTACAACCTTGTAAGTCGTTTTGATGTGCTTATGAGAAGGCACAGCATGTGTATTACTATTAGTATTATTAGTAAGACCCTGTATTAATGCTGCACACACGGAAAGGGGAGTTGAAGGAGTGCTGGCAAGATAACATCAAGTTCATCAGGAACAAGGAAATGAGGACTAGATGTCTATCAATTTAATGTAATGTTGGTAGGAGGCAAGTACACAAAATACATCCATTATCATGAAAACAGTGTGGAATGATGTTCAGCATGGGAAACTTTCCTTATGCAAAATGATTGCTGCTATGCTACTTTGAACAAAATGAAATACCACAGTTGCACCTTAAACGAGAGCAGTTTCAGCTTATTTTATACAAAATATTCTGATTTTGGATGCCCATAGGAACATAAATTCATTAAGTTGCTTTTTCTGGATATTACCTGATTATCAGATTATTGGCAATCATATCTGATTTGCAGCTTGTTGTAGTATTTGTTTATATAAATTGGTTTTTAATACTTGACTAATTTTATCCATGCATTCAGTTTTTCACTTTTTACTTGAATTTGATAATGCCATATACCGGTACCTGGCATGAAATTATCCAATCAAAAGGAAGTTGTTTATAGGTGTATGTTAATGTTTCCCTCTCACACAGGAAAGAAGAACCTTCACTCATCTTAGAAATTCTGCAGAAGCTGTCCGAATCAAAAAGATTTGATATGGCAGTAATGTTTATGTCTAATTCAGAGAAAAAAGGTAAATAAAATGCAACCATGGGTAACTAATAGAATCTAGTAGTTGGTAGGTTTAGAGATAGGCATGCTAATTGCACAGTTTGGGTACCGCAACAAAATCCTGAAAGTGTTGTTTCACTTTAAAAAAAATTAAAAAGAAAGATATTCAATCCAGCATCATTGGTTTGAGAAAATAATTTTCATCACCTGCTCCACCCCCACCCCCCAGCAAAACCTAAAACCAAAATTAGGTCGCTTGGGCTTCTGGTGCTGTTGTTGGGTTAGTATAAAATGGAAATGGAAAGTGTCTTGATTTTCTCTCTCTGCAGAAATTTAAAGATCCTGCTAATATTTAACAACCCAATATAAATAAAATATTGCAAATTGGGTCCCAAAGTACAATGTTGCACTTCTTTCTTCTGGAGCTTAAAAAACAATTGTTGCATCAGAGGCAGGAGTTCCTGATTCAACCTGTGTCTTACTTCATGTGCAAAATTTATTTTCTCTTAAGTTTAGAACATTTTAGAAGTGCAACCAGTCTTTATGCAAGTCTGTGGAATACAAGTGCTAAGTTGGTCTCATAGGTGGTCAGAGTGAGACAGTTGGAAGTAGTTTTAGCTTTGCTGCAATCTAAGAGATATGAGGGGGCGGGCAGTATTAGGTATTAGAAATCCAAACCAGTCACCTCTGACCTGCAGTATTAACAGTGAATTCTGCTGCAGGGCCCCCATAGCAGTGTACTACATGATTGTTATAGTCTACTCTCTCAGCCCACTTGGCAACATGGCGAATAAAAGCAGTGGTTTACAGTCGTACCTTCAAAAAGGTACTGATTGGCTGGCAGCTCCTGCAGCCAATCAGAAGCCCTGTCGGACGTTCGGGTTCCAAAAGAACGTTCGCAAACCAAAACAATCACTTCCGGGTTTGCAGCATTCGGAAGCCAAAACGTCCGAGTTCCAGGGCGTTCGCAATCCAAAGCACAACTGTATACTATAGCATTGTTTGTTTGCTACTCTTAGCTTTTGCCTAGCTTACAGTAATACCTGTGGACAACATTGTAAACTACTCAGAGAAATGGATTTAAAAGTAACAAAGCAGCACACAGCCTGCTTTTCTCCTCTCTGCACCTCTGCCTTTGTTAGCCTGCCCTGCAGTTTATAAAGAACATTTTGAAGCCTCCCAGACTGTGACAGCGCTGCGCTTCTCTTCACCGGTCACTTGCCAGGCAGTCTAATGCAGGAAATATATGTATATGAGCTGATTAAAAGGCTTAAGAAATGTACTAATCTCTCTTTTCTTATAGCTGCACATTCGTTATTTGGTCATTTGGAGCAGTCGGGATTGAAAGACTCTTCGGTTAAACTGCTCAAGACAAGATATGGTATTTAAGACAAATACCTTTTTGTGTCTGCATAGAAGGACAGCTGATTCTGCACCGTTTTGGAAAGACACTTGCCTTCAGATGATCGGCGAGACTCCCATCTAGGAGGATTCAAAGTACCACGTGCGCATGAGGATTGTTTGGTCCCCCCATGCCGGATCACATGTTTCTTTGGAAAGTCCCCGCACTTTCAATAGTATGTTTCCTGGGTAGGGAAAAGAGAGGAAAGGCTTGTTTTACATTTACTGCTCCATGCACTGTGTTTTGGAGCCAAGCCTGCGAAAGAAAAGCATTTATGTGGAAAAGGTAAAGGTGTGTGATCTTCCAGTCTAGCAGCGTACCTCATAAGATTTAGCACGACGGAACCTATTTTAAACTGGGGTTTCCCACCCTCCCTTTGATCATATTGTAGAATCAAGGCTGACATTGAGTTGTTAAAATATTTTTTAAATTTTGCGTTGTACGTATTAATTTGCTGTTTTAAAAATAATTCTGTATTTCTGTTCTTAACAATAAACAGATGTTTAATTCCAGGATTCTGAAACTGTTGTGTATGATTACTAATTTCAATGTTGATACCTCTTGTCAGATTTTTCAGGTACAGATGAGTGAAAATCTGATTATATTTTTCAACCAATTGCCACCTTGCCTCACTTTCTCCCCATTTCACTTACTAACAAAGAACATTTTTCTCCTAAGGATTCATCAATCATCGTTTTGCTTTGTCGGTCTCTTCTTTCTGAGACTATATGTAATATATTGCATGGGTTAATCACCCTTTTACCTGTAACCCTTTTACCAGTTCAAACACCCACCCTTACTTATTAAGAGTTTAAAACTGGTTATTTTGCATTTCACTGGTGTTAGTTACTGCAATCAAATGAAAGATGGATATTTCTGTATATTCTTCAATAATGTTAAGCGTATTCATGATCCTAGATAGCGGTCAATTAAACATTTTGACAAAAGCATTATATAAACACACTATTTTTTTCTTGACACATTTGTTTTATGACATCTGCTCATTAAAAAAATAATTACCAAGGTCTTGCTACATTGATTTCTAACCTATCCACTTGAATCAGGTTCAAGTCTAAAAATAAAGCACATTACATATTGTAGCCTGAATGAATTGTAACAAAGTTCAAAGCCTTTTAAAAACACATTTGGCCATCTAAAGTCAGCCAAAAAGAGCAGGTTCTGGAAAAAAAGCCCTGCTACTCAGGCTGAGAGTCCATTTACTTCAGCATCCTCATCATTTTCCCCACATTTCCAGGTGTGCAATAAGGTGCATCTAGGAGACCAACATTTGGGGCATTAAGACAGTAGACCTTGCGTTGCCCCTAACATAATGCATTATTCTTCAGACAACAACTGGATGGAAATTGGTCCCTGTGAAAATAAATGTTTGGCATCCTGGTATTCAAAATTCTAAACCTACAGCAGTTAAGCAAGTAAATAGCAACAGGCCATTAAAAATAAATCATTCATCACAGAGAATACAGGTTTTATAGGTAGAACAAATGAATTTGTTTTCATTGCCGTTTTGTAGACATTGCACGCTGTACCGTATCCTCTAGAACAGTAATTTTTAGACTATTTAGCATGTGTCTCAAATGCTACAATGAGCATCAGTTAAACTAATGCTGAAAAATGAGCACTTACGACCAAATTATTGGGAATTTTTCAATAAAACTATCTCTTCAATTGAGCAAAAGTGGCTTGATATTCAAAATCACAGCTGTTCGTTTCATTTAAATGTTGGCTGGCTGTAAATATGAATTCATATTTGAAAATGCCAGCCCTATAATTTAGTAAATGCTTAAGTAGACAACCTATCCCTGGAATAGAGAACAGGACATTAATTGTCCCTTGGTTCATATGGACACTAGTTTAATTTGAACTGTTCCAAGAGATGTCATGAGAGACCCAAATTCCGATTTGCTTAGACTGTATTTTTGTCTTTGCTGACAAACAATAATGAGTGTTTGGTTTGACTTTCTTCCAGGTTATCCAGGTCCAATAAAATCAGCAAGAATGTTTGTTATTAATCCCAATTGCCTTGGCATATTATAACCTTGAGGTCTGGTTTTTAAAGACAATTCATACTTGTTATCTTCTGCAGAACTCCATCACTGAATTGATCTTGAACGTTAAAAAAAAAAAAAAACTAATTCTGTTCTATCTTGATTAGACCAAAGACTCAAACTACCTCTGACCATGGAAGCAGAGCAGACTAGTTTGGGAACTACTGGTTAAAACTCCGAGTCTAAAAATACCTTAGTTCACTACTGACACTCTTCTCTCCGACCTCCAGTTTATTCATTAAACATGTACCCTGCCTTACCCCGCAAAATGCCAAATGTAGTTGTGATCACAAACAGACTTATGCATGCACACAGAACAGACATGGGCAATACCAGCACATAAAAGCAGCTTCTACCTGAATTGATGTTGTGTGTGTGAATGCTGGTGTTGTGTAATTCAAAATATTATGAACTTCACACATGTTTCCATGGCATCCTTTATGATTTGTGATGAATGGAACAATTCATACATCAAAAATGTAGCTTGCGCCATAGATTAATGAAATATACCTGCTGTCTTATTTTTAGTCTCTTTCCCAAATATCCATGATGAGCTTTCCTCTGCTCTCTCATGGCATACTGCTAACTGAAATACCAATTAACGGGGAGCATCATCAATACAATTTTTTAAAAATGAAACGGGGTTTTTTTTCCCCTCGGTGGTTGAAGCAAATTTATCCACACTCACCACTATGCCAAAAAAAACAACCCTGTCCAATTCAAAATCACAGTCTCTTCTCTAACTGCTACTGGTCTTCTAAAAAGCCAAATTTAAAGGTGCAATGAAGTTTCAGGATTTTAAAAAGTTGCTATAAGCTCCTTTCACCTGCTTTGCCTCTTAGAACTCAGCAGTGCAGCTCTCTCTGTGGCTGGTGTCCTAGATTGATAAACTGGGGGTAGTACCCTATTTAAACTATGTAACTCCTATTTTTACTGCAGTGTTTGGCACTTTTTAGCCCCAGCCAGCTTCAACTCTAGTTGAAGAGAGAGTTGTGTGGAAAGAGAGCAGGACAGGGAAGTGAAGAGCAGGGGGGAAATGAGCATTTAGAGGCTTTTTAAAGAAGCCTGATCTTCGCTTATGCACGCAAGGGCCTGGAATGTAACCCCCATGTAAGTTGGGGGCACCTGTATTGCACACTTGCTTAGAGACACACTAGCATATCTGATCACTCCATTGTTACCCTACAGCCTTTCTTTCAGTCTCCTTCCCAGTCCTCTCTGCAGCCCACTGCCATGTGAGGTTTTAATCCCAGCCAAACTGACAGCTTCTCTTTGCCTGTCTAAGCATGCAATTACTCAACTTCAGCAAGAAGCTGGATGACAAAGTGCTTCAGTTCCCCAACCAAGGGGATATTCTGAGCTATGGATTCATAGCTCAATATGTCGTTCTGCTTGTGCAAATCTCCCCCCCCCCCCCCGTGCGCGCCTTATGATGTGTGTATTCTTTTGGGGCAATGCATCGCTGGCCACCCTAACATTTTGACCTGGGCTCCAATCTTCAGTCCAATTTGAAATATATCTGCAATTGGTCCTTGGACATCACAGAGACTGCCTGGAGCTCTCTGATCCCTGACAGTGACCAAGACCTAGAGGCTGACTGAGATGCTCTTGTAATGTTTAGTACCAAGAACAAAAGCAGTAATAGGCATAGTTCCCAACACAGGTTTATATCCGGTGCTCCCATTTCACTTGCACAAAGTCAGTTTGCATTTCTTCGTGCAGAAAGTATTGATCTGATGTGTGGAGATCTTTCCTATTTCTGATTAATACAAGAGGATTCCAGAAGCTACTAGAAGCTTCTCTGTGTGAGAGAAGCAGGCAGAAGGGTCATGGTTGTTTGGGTTATACCTTTTGGGAACCTGGTTTGAACTAGATTTCTTGTCTCTTTCAATTAAGGTCGTGCTGACTATAATAAGAAGCCAGAAGGAGCCTGGGTTTTACTTACTATCTCCTTTCTGGTGTGGTGTTCTGTACATAGCATGCTTAGTGTTGAGTTTTAGTCTTATTCAGTGCTTTTTTCGGGGGGGGGGGGCAGAGGTACGCATACCCCTAAACCAGTGGTGTCCAAACTTTTTTTCAAAGAGGGCCAGATTTGATGAAGTGAAGGGCTGTGAGGGCTGACCAAAGGGCCAACCAAACTTGTTAACCTTTTTTTTAGGATTGAAGTTGTTGAGGTTTTCTTAGGATTTTGCCCCAGGAAATAAACTGCCACAGGGGCAGGATTAAACTGACAGGTGGGCCGGATTAGGCCCTCGAAATGGACTTTGGACATGCCTGCCCTGAACATTTTGTGAATCTAAGTTTGGCCTCATTGAGGAGCAGTATTTCAATATGAGTAGGAAAATTAGAGTACCACTAAACATTTTTTTAGAAAGAAAGAAAAAAAGCAGTGGTCTTATTATGAGTTAAGAGTATAAGTTTTTGTAAATGCTGCAACTAGATTTTTTATGGACTGTGTCAATCCTGAATGTATTTGGATTTGTGACCATTAACCTCATTTGCCTTCAACACAAGTAAACCTCTGCTGGATGAAGTACTATTGCCTCTGGTCTGTTTTTGGGAACTCTGGTACATATTTAAGGTTTTCCTCCACACGTACAACACACTTCCACTTTGGCAATGTAACGTCCCTTTCCTCCCTGATTCAGCACCCTACGCACCCTCAAAATCTGCTTCAGAGAGATGGGGGGGGGATCCTCTGGAACAGATTTGGGAGGTTCACAGGGAGAGGAGAGCAATCTCATAGCGCACACAGCAATGGATGCAATTCTGTCATACCAGCTCAGTCAACTCATGTCAAAAGCCACAAGCATGATACAATATAGATGCTAAAATGACTCCACCCCAGACTTACTCGCAGGTAGTCAGTTATTTGTATGGGGAATCCAATAATAATGATTTTCTTCATGGGGATGAGTATTAAGTGGCATCCAGATTCCTCACTTTAGTTCACTCTATAGCACACAATCCATTTCACAGATATGGAGCAAAACTGCTTTCAATTTGGGAGCATTCTACAGTAATTTCTTCAGGGTGGTTGGAAGTTTCTTTTTCTGGCTTCCAAGCAGCTTATAAAAGAAAGAAAGAAAGAAAGAAAGAAAGAAAGAAAGAAAGAAAGAAAGAAAAGAAAGAAAGAAAAGAAAGAAAGAAAGAAAGGAAGGAAGGAAGGAAGGAAGGAAGGAAGGAAGGAAGGAAGGAATTGCACAGCTAACAATTCTTTGAGCTTTCTGTTATTCTGGGTAACTAAATTGGTGGGCTGTATTTTTCCACGTGTTCTGACACTTCTCTTAGCAATTTTTCATAATCAGCTGCTGCTGAAAGATAAAGGGGGAAAACCTTAGTGAAATGGATATTCTGTGTAGAGCTGAAGTAATTGTTGCATGCTTGTGAAAGCACAAGTTAGTGCCACAATTCTTCTGAAGTAATTGGGAAGTGTGGTGAAACTGCTTCATTCGTACTGTCACTTTGGGACTTTTAACTACAAGGTATATTACGAAAGTATTATTTGGAAGATGAAATGGCCAATTTAGATTCAGCACTGGAAAAATATCACAGGCAAAAAAGAAAAAAAGGGGGAGGGGGGAAGAGACAAGATCTATAATATACCTATCTTTGGGGAGATCATTCTTTCCTGATGAGAACTTGGGGTTCTTGCAGGCTAAGGTTTGAGGTCATGGACCATCTTAAAACGATAAAAAAACAGACAGACAAAAGAATCCCTGAATGCATGTGTGGGTTCTCACAGACTCTTGAATTCATCATCATTATCCTTTTATCTGAGCCAAACCCTGGGATGTAGGGACCAGAGGGGAGAATGGTCACAGCCATAAGGCCTCAAAATACTAGATAAAAAATAAAATTATTATTATTTTGGGAAGCTTTTAATGTTTGACGCTTTACTATGTTTTTATATGTGCTCGAAGCCACCCAATGGGCAAGGTATAAATAATTGTTGTTGTTGTTGTTGTTGTTGTTGTTGTTGTTGTATGTTGCTGCTGTTCTGCTCCCTCCCCCAAGAAACCTTAAACTTCCTGGGAAAGTGACATCATTTTTACTGTCTCTTTTGCAAGGAGTGTGAGAATTGGGGGAGAGATTTGAGGGGCTAGCATATGTGCTTCCATTTGCCTTATTAATGCAAAGGGGTGTCTGAGACTTTCCCCCCTTCAAAACAGGTTTAAAGGTAAAGGGACCCCTGACCATTAGGTCCAATCGTGGACGACTCTGGGGTTGCAGTGCTCAGCTCGCTTTACTGGCCAAGGGAGCCGGCGCACAGTTTCTGGGTCCTGTGGCCACCATGACTAAGCCACTTCTGGCAAACCAGAGCAGCGCACGGAAAACGCCATTTACCTTTCCGCCGGAACAGTACCTATTTATCTACTTGCACTTTGTGCTTTCAAACTGCTAGGTTGACAATTGGAATTAATTCCCATGATTAACTTAAACCCCTTGATTACAATGGGTCTCCTCTGAGTAAAGGTTAGTTGACCGCAGCGCTAGGTCTTTAAATGAATAACTGCTTACTTGTCACCCTGTAAAAAGTGAGAGGTCACTGACCTAATGGAAGATAGAGGGATGTATTTGTGAAAGTGTGGAACAATGAGTGAGCAAGGCTAAAACATTATCTGGAAGTATTTTAAATCTGTTACTCTTTAATGTCCCACACGATTTGGCCAATTTTTTTGTGTGGGCAATAAGGCTACTGGAATGGAACGGGGGCTCCATCTTCAAATACCCCTCTAAATAACTCAGAGGTTTGTGGTAATTATCAAAACTCTGAATGAGTCACACACATTGTGAACATTATGAAATCCAATTATAATGGAAGTCCCCCTTTCTATCCAGTTAAATATACAGCAATTTGAATTGTTGAATTGTTAAAAAAAAATTAAGACAAAGTAAAAAAAAAAAAATTCTAAAATTGCCTGCTCCCCATGAACATCTCTTCATTATTACCCTGCACTCAGCAGTCCTTATCGCATTTATCCTCATTAAAAAAGGGTATTTGAGATAAGTCAATATTATTCCTGTTCTAAGAAAGGGCTGAAACTGACAATTCCTTGTCCATGGTAGAAATAAAGTCCTAGCCTTGTCTGACATTTCGTCCTCTCGGCCCTGTTTATTCTGCCTTCAACGACCAGTCAACGACCGCTGAATGGGTTTAAAAACAGACCAAGGCGACTTGAAAATCGGCATTGTAGCATCTTATCAGATACCCCACTGCTTCATAAATGTCAGGCTGCTAGAGTGACCACTGCGACATGTCAGTGAGCCACTGTTCTAAATCTGACAAGCAGGCCTTCTTATAAGTTGCCTGTAGTCGCCGAGAGGGAGCATAGCCATTTGACAATGGTTATATTTTATCTGGGTATTTTTGTTTTCTCTTGCGTTCGTAAACAGTCCTAGAATCTCTGCTGAAAGGCGGAATATATTATAGATGTTAAATAAATAAATAAATAACGGCAACCATAAGACCTTCTGATCTTATGCCTTCTGCAAGGAAAGCAAAAGCAGGTTGCTGCAAATGATATACTGAATCAATTATTTTTATCGTGTTTGTGACATTCCTTGAATTATGAGATTTTTTTTTATTCCCACCTATAGAGCTGGCCTGATCTTTCCTAGTTTAATGACTCAACAAATAAACAAAGAATGGGTACAGCAGTCTGGTAGTGTTTTTATTCTTTAATTCCCTTATTTCCACACCACTTGATGGGGGCACAGAGAAATGGTGTGGTGTCAGGCAGATACCCTTTTGTTTTCATGAAATTATATCTTGTAAGATAGCAGATGTTTTGGCATTCATTTACTCCAATCTTTTGCTACAGTGCTGGGTTTTCTTCTCCCTCATCCCGCTATCATATATACATTTCAATCGCTGTGGGCAATATTGTTTGGATTTTCTTCCAGTTTAATTCTAAAATCAAGATGCTTCATTTTTCTCTCTTTACTTGGCTTTAGCAACAACCACAAGACAGTGAATGATGGAAACTGATAAACCACTTACCTGAAATTTGGTTTATAACTGAAGTAAGCAAAGAATCAAGAAAACTAAGATCATGGCCACTGGTCCCATCACCTCCTGGCAAATAGAAGGGGAAGAAATGGAGGCAGTGAGAGATTTCACTTTCTTGGGTTCCATGATCACTGCAGATGGTGACAGCAGTCACGAAATTAGAAGACGCCTGCTTCTTGGGAGAAAAGCAATGACAAACCTAGACAGCATCTTAAAAAGCAAAGACATCACCTTGCCGACAAAGGTCCGTATAGTTAAAGCTATGGTTTTCCCAGTAGTAATGTACGGAAGTGAGAGCTGGACCATCAAGAAGGCTGATCGCCGTAGAATTGATGCTTTTGAATTATGGTGCTGGAGGAGACTCTTGAGAGTCCCATGGACTGCATGAAGATCAAACCTATCCATTCTCAAGGAAATCGGCCCTGAGTGCTCACTAGAAGGATAGATCATGAAGTTGAGGCTCCAGTACTTTGGCCACCTCATGAGAAGAGAAGACTCCCTGGAAAAGACCCTGATGTTGGGAAAGATGGAGGGCGCAAGGAGAAGGGGACGACAGAGGATGAGATGGTTGGACATTGTTCTCGAAGCTACTAACATGAGTTTGGCCAAACTGCGGGAGGCAGTGAAGGATAGGCATGCCTGGCGTGCTCTGGTCCATGGGGTCACGAAGAGTCGGACATGACTGAACAACTGTACAACAACAAAGCAAAGAATCATCATCAGGGTTAGTTTTTGTGTACCTGGTATTCCACATGAATAGAGCCTCAAGGCAATGGAGGCTTAGCGCCAGCATTTTCCTTCTCCCAGGTTGAAGAGCCCCATCTGCTCCCCACTTCCCTCTGCAGCACATGCAGAAACTGCCTTCTTAACCTTTGGGCCCACTATTAGTCCTCCATTATTGAGATAAGGCTTTGTCCCAGCAACAACATATAGCCATTTTGCCTACTTGGTAAATGAAATAATCTCCAAAGCAAAAAACTTCTTTGAGGGAAGGTTATCCTTTGCATGCAACAAATGAACATCAGCTAATTTATGTATTTCTTATGCTATAAGCCCATTATCTAGAATGGCCCCAGAAGTTATAGGAGCTGGCTGAAAGATGCAGAGGCTACTCTCCAAATGGAGTTAATTTTAACATGTTTTAAGGCAGCGTTTTGTTGTTCTGGGCCTTTGCTCCTCTTGCTAATTCTTTGTACGTGCTGCTCCTGTAATTCCACTTCTAGCACATACACCAATACTTTCAGATGTATTCATTATGCCAATTAATTAGACTTGGAAGCAGTAATAGGTTTTTAAATGAGTACACACGCACGCGCGCGCGCGCACACACACACACACACACATATAAACCAAGTGGATTTTCCTAGGCTCACCTCCATAAAAATATGCAAAGAGCTGCTCTCGGTTTCGTTCAACCAGTCATGTGTGTGTGTTTTGTAAAATGCCCTTTCTTTTTGTGCAGAACTTGGCAGTTCTGTGAAACCATAAGGAATGATTGCAGCAACGTGGTTCCATGTTGTCAATGAAATCTTCCTAGGAGGTGAACGAAATATACTAGTTGATTCCTGTTCCTTGCGTTATGCCAACTGGGCTGGAATAAGCTCACTTGCCAAGTCTTTTATGTCCTTTCACGAAAATAAAGGGCTGTAGCTCCCTGGTACAGCATCTACCTTACATGCAGATTCCTAGGTTCAATCCTCAGCATCTCCAGGTAGGGCTGGGGGGCGGCGAATCCTTTCTAAAACCTGGAGAAGCACTACCAGTCACTGAAGACAAGACTGAGCCAGGTGGACCATGGGTGTGACTCAGTTCCTGATGTTCCTAAGTGCCTAATGTTAAGGCAGCATGGGATGACTCTTACCTTGGTGTTACATCATTGCAGGGTAGCCATGTGGTCACAGCAGGAACCCCCAGTATTGCAACCACGAGGCCAGATCATTGTTCTTATTGCTGGTGGAGCAGTTACTTGAAATAATAGGCAAAGGTTGTCCAACTCATGGCCTCTTGCACTTTGATCAGAGGGCCTTCTCAGTAGTGTCCCCTGCCCTGTGGAACGCCCACCCACCAGATGTTAAAGAAATAAACAACTACCTGACATTTAGAAGACATCTGAAGGCAGCCCTGTTTAGGGAAGTTTTTAATGATTGATGTTTTAATGTATTTTTAATGTTTTGTTGGAAACCGCCCAGAGTGGCTGGGGAAACCCAGCCAGATGGGCAGGGTATAAATAAATTATTGTTATTGTTATTGTTTTATTAATTTTAATTTTACTTATTGGTTTTTCACAAAAAAGCCTGTACAATTTTAACATAGACCACAATTTACTTTATCCATTGACTTCCCGTCCCCCCTTCTATAGTTTCCATATTTTTATCCTTGAATGCTGAATATTTCACCTACACTATTTTTAAATTTTTTAAAAGATTTTCTTGATTTACAAAAGTATATGCCTTGTCTCTTTTTTCAGGTTGTACAGTCTTTCTTACAGATCAGTTACATTTGTTGTGAGACTTTAGTGTTGAGTACGGTATAAGGTTGGGGAAGAAGAGGGGGGAGAAGAGGAGTAGGGTGGTGAGGCTTATGTTCTTTTATATAGTGTATGTGTGGGGGTTTTCCTTGGTAGTGAGAGGTATTTGGGTGGCAGGGTGTGGTTGGTTGTCTGTGGTTGTCTGCAGTAGGGTTTTTTTTTGGGGGGGGGGCTTGTTGGGTCAGGTAAGCCAGATTGATTTGTATGCTGTTGGTGGATTCTTGTTGTTGTCTTGTTGGGCTGTGTATGTGATAAAGGGGAGCTATACTGGTGTGAAGGCATCCTCTTCTATTTGATCCCGCGTCAGTTTCAGTTTACTGGTTAGCTTTTTCTAGTAAGGTTGTTTCCCATACAATTTGATACCATTGGTCTATGTCTACTCCTGACGGGTCCCTCCAGTGTCTGGCTATGAGGCTTCTGGCTGCTCGGAGTAGGCAGGTTATAAGCTCTGTATAATGTGAGAAGTCATTATGATCTTGGGAGATATTCAGTGGGACCAGTTCTGGGGTGAGTTTTAATACCTGTTTAGTTATTTTGCATATCTCTTGTAGGACTGCTGTCCAGAAGGGTTGGATTTTGGGCCATTCCCACCACATATGGAGGTATGTGTCTGTGGAGGTGCAGCCTCTCCAACATCTTGGTGAGGTTCCTGGGCATATCAGCGCCAGTTTCCGTGGTGTTAAGTACTACCTGTAGGTGAGTTTCAGAGTGAGTTCCCTTCTTTTGGCTGATATGGATTTAAAGGAAAGTTTAGACCATATCCTAGTCCATTGGGTGGAGTTAATTTCATAGCCTATGTTGTGTTCCCATTGTTCTTTCATTGTGTCAAGGAGGTTTGTGGGATTTTGGCGCAATATTTTGTATATTGTAGATACCATCCCTTTGCCGTGTCCCTCTGCTGTCAGGAGAAAGTTTTCGAAGGTGGCCAAGGGCCTAGTGGCTGCTGATTTTACTGCTGGATTGTTTAAGAAGGTGTGTAGCTGTTGGTGCGCTAGCCAAGTTATTTGGGTGTCCCCTAGTTTGTCTTGTATTTCTTGTGTTAGTATGGATTTGTTGTTTTTGTAGAAGTCTTTTAGACAGTGTAGGCCTTTAGCTTGCCAGGTTTTTATCTGGAGGCTTTGTGCTGCGTGTTGGAATAGTGGGGTGATAGGCCAGGGGGGTTAGTGGGGATGGGGATAGTTTGCCTACTTTTCCCTTCCATGCTTTAAGCATGGACTATGTGAACTTGTTCAGTGTTGTGGGGATTTTCTTTAGTTTGTTTTAGAGAAATGGGTATGCTATTGTGGGGATTTTTACCTATACTATTCAATATACACAACTACAATTATAATTAGCTGTATGTCCAAAGGAAGCATCACAGAAAAGTCAAAAAATGATAATGCCAAAACTTCCCCACCCCTCTGATTCTGTGTTAGAAAAATAGCATGTTATTACCGGTACTTTATTCTCTTATGAGGGGAAGGGAGTCTGCAGCCCTCCAGGTGTTCCAGTCAACCTTCTATGTACAGAACAGACCAGCAAATACAAGCTTTAGACAGCTCTAAACAATTCAGCATGTGCTGATTCACTAGCTGCATGCTTTTGAGGTGGAACGTACAACCTTTACAGCTCTTTAGCCAGCTGCTCATATTTATCTAGACAAAGCAAATAACCTCTGTTACTGGCACCTTGTGTGTTCAGGAACAAAACAACCTACAATGGACCCTCAGTGCAGCCTGAAAGGACTCTCTGCTCCCTCTACAGTAGCTGCCACTAGCTCATGGTGAAAAGGGTATTTCTTCCCCTCATGACCTCAGTATTCAACGTGTTTTCCCCCACATTGTGTCACAAGGGTGGGGAACCTCCTGCCCATGGTCCCCATTTAGCCCACAAGGCCATTATGGTCAAGTCCCACCCACCTACCCTACACCCTTGTAGATGTATATCAGATGTCAGGCAGGTAAGACCAGTGAAAGGTGTGTGTGTGTTGTGCTATCACCTATCAGCTGATCAACTGCACCGGCATGTGTGAAGGGTTTTGCAAGACCCAGAACACTTTGAAAGGTGCTTGTGGGCTGTTTTGTTTTTGTTTTTTTGAGAAAGTTTTCGGCCAACTTTCTGTGCACAGAACACATCTGCAAATATAAGCTTTAGACAGCTCTAAACAATTCAGTGTTGTGCTGATTCACTATCTGTATGCTTTTGAGGTGGAACGTCCAACCTTTATTTGCCTCAGGTGATTGACAGGTGGGCAGCCCCACCCACCTGTCAGATTTGGCCCATGGGGAGAATAGTATCTGGTGCTCGCCAACCAGATCCAATTTCCCAGCCCTTCCTTATTAGGTTCTAAGTTTTGACTTTAATATCTGATATTGTATAACTTCCACTCAGTGTTTGAAACTCCCATTGTTCTAAGAGACCCTCTTAAGAATATTAGGGGGGTGGGCAGGGGAAGGACTGAATCATGTGAAAAATGAACGTAATATTTCAGCTGCTGTTCGTTCATTTTTAGCTTTGTATTCTTGTTATAAAAAGCGTGCCTAGACATTCCATTGTTGCTCCCATAACCTAGGTTTAAGGTGCCATTTAGCTCCTAGCTTTTATATCTCAGTTTCTAACACTGCTCCCACTGCAGGGCTGGTTGTTTTCAGGGGGAACTCACAGGAACTCACTTCCGGCCCCTGTCAGGTGGACGCCATTACCATTCTAAGAGAATGATGGATGTGTTCACGGTGAGTTCTGGCACCTCTTTTTCTAGAAAAAATAGCACTGCCTTTCAGATAGAAGAGAGGAATCCATTTCTGTTATCTGTGCCATTGACTGACTGAAGATAGCACAAGAAGGGTTTTAAGGAAAAATAGACTGAACAGAAAGGGTTCGTGTGCTTGAATTTTCGTTAACTCTTAAGAGCAGTTACAGGTAGGTAGCTGTGTTGGTCTGCCATAGTCAAAACAAAAAAATAAAAATAAAAATTCCTTCCAGTAGCACCTTAGAGACCAACTAAGTTTGTTCTTGGTCTCTAAGGTGCTACTGGAAGGAATTTTTTTTATTTTTTTTATTTTTTGTCTTAAGAGCAGTTCTGTCTTGTGGAATTTCCTTCCTGACTGGTTCTGAAGGTAAGGCTGGATTTGCATCTCTTAAAGCTGGTGTAAGATATTCTGTCACACTGTATAGAGCAGTAATCTATTTAGCGATGCTCTGTGGGTGATATACATTGTTAATCAGACCCATTGTTAATTTGATTAATGTCTTTTCTGACTATAATTTAGAATTATAGTGTTATGCAACTATCATCTGTCTAGGTCAGATACATATAATGTTTGGAGCACTCACACAGGAAAGTTGTGAATTAGTAGCTATTGCAGTGGAACCTTGGTTCTCAAACGCCTTGTTACTCGAACATTTTGGCTCCTGAACACCAAAAACCTGAAAGTAAGTGTTCCAGTTTTTGAATGTTTTTCAGAAGCTGAATGTCCGATGCAGCTGTCGGCTATTGTTTCTGGGGCACCTGTGCCAATCAGAAGCCGCACCTTGGTTTTCAAATGTCTTGGATGTCGAACAGACTTCCAGAACAGATTACATCTGAGAACCAAGGTACCACTGTACATACAATCCAGGTCCAACACTTAATTTGGGGTGAAATGATCGTGAACACAAAGGGATATAATGTGAACCCAGACTGGCGGTGTTTACCCTGCTTCTCCCAAGAATAAATGGTATATTCAATTAGGGTTGCCATGCATCTGGAATTCCTCAGACATAGATGGGATTCGCCCCTCTGTAACAGCGTCTTTTCACTTTTTGAAATATGGCAACCCTAATATTCTGCAGATTAACTACCTTAATATACAGAAAATCAGGTCAAAGTGAAATCATGTTGCCCACTAATAACAGAAATTATATGAATGAATATGGAAATAATAAAAAAAAATGCATGGGGATGTTTTGGCATTGGGAAAAAATGTATTAAAGCTGAAATTCTACGTGCACAGTTCCTGAAGTAAATGGAACTTACTTCTAAGTAAATATGCAAAAGATTGTGCTGCAAATTATAGAGGAATAGTTTTCAGATTACAAAAGAAGTTTAAGGGTGTCTGCTTTATAGCTTGTTCCTCACTTCTATTATGAGTGAAGAAATTGTCCAATTGATTTTCAGCTGAACTGGAGTTTCAGGCACCTGAGTTGAACCAAGAAGGAATTAGAAGTTCAATAAAAAGTCTATTATGTAAAAGGAACTACAAGCTTCAGAACAAGCAATACACAGCAAAGCTCCCAATCTCCAAAGTATTGATTTCCAATGCTTTTAATAGGTTGATTCTTTATATATAAATATGTTGAAAGGTATGTGAAAACCATGAAAACATGACAAGTTTGCTCAGTTAGTAGAATAGTTAGTTAGTGGAATGAAATAGCAGGTTTATTTTTGTTTTAAGCAAAATTGGTGGAGGAGAAGAAGTGACCTTTCAAAATACACTTCTGTGGAAGTGGATCTGTGTCTAGTTGTAAGCTGAACACCTACTAAAACACAATGTTGCCAAAGTAAATAGCTTCTAGAACAGCTCTGGGAGCCTTCTGTGTGTTTCAAAAGTGTTGTTCATATGGACAACGTATGAGGGGATGCTGTTTTTAGGTACATGTTACACCTTTCCATTTTGCCTCTCAACCAGTTCTCTGAGTGTCAAATAAAATATATGACACATCAAAGTCTACTTTTGTTTAAAACTTTCACCCTTGGAAGGAGAGAGAGAGAGAGAGAGAGAGAGAGAGAGAGAGAGAGAGAGAGAGAGAGAGAGAGAGAGAGAGAGAGAGATGCATTTCTTGTAAGCAAGTTGGGCATGACATTCATTGTGACACTTCCTTGGCTGTTGTAGCACACTGTTTGTGGTTCATTATATGAAGCAGTCTCTCAAACTGGGTCATAGCAATGCTGTATACGGTACACCCTTGCAGCACTTTCTCTTTTAACAGAGACAAAGGAGAACAGCATTATTAAAAAATGCCCTGACAGAATAACCACCACAAAATGGGTGTTTTTAAGCATAGATCGGATGGCCATTTGCCATGGATGCTGTACTTGAGATTCCGGCATTGCAGGCAGTTGGATTAGATGACCCTCGGGGTCCCTTCCCACTCTACAATTCTATGATTCTTTGTTTGGGTGGGGGAAATACAGCACAAGGAATGGAAGGAAAACATTCAGGTGGAAGGAAAGAAGTCTGCCTGCATGTTTCTCAGTTGACACTACAGCTGAGTTCACCATTAAGTGCTTTCTCACATCTGAATCCACAATTCAGCACACATGATTTGCATTTAGGCAAATTCATTCTGTCCTGCAGTGGGCTATTGGGCACCCCATCTCATGAACCCAAACATACTGTGGGACATTCTGGATCCGTCATTGCCATTAGGAGTGCCATATGGTTCACAGTCAAACTCGGCTCACAACGAAAGCACCCTTAGGAAATACAATGGTGCTTAGGTTTGTTTCCTAGGAATGGTTATGCCTTTGTGTTACACAGGCCAGGAGCGGAGGAAGGGGAGTGTGGTGGGGGCAGGCTGCCCCGGGTGTCACCACTGATAGGGGTGACAAAATGCCGGGTGGCACTCACCGCAGGGCCTGCAGTGCGCCTGAGCCACGTGTCTCTCCTGGGAGTGACATGGTGGCTTGGATGCCCGCAGGCGCTGCGCTGCCCCAAATGGTCTGTCCACTGCTTCCCCCTCAGATGTAGGGCGGCTGAGTGGGAGGAGGCAGGCAGACTCCTCAGACACCCAGCGGAGGATCCTGCCCCGGCTGGCCCCGCCCCTGTGGGTGACTGGTCCCACCCCTGCAGGCAGCTGGTCCCCCCCCCCCCCGGGCGCAGGGCACACGTGCTGCCCAGGTGCCCGATTGGCTTGCTGCTCCACTGACACAGGCAATTTGCTTCCACTACAGTAGTCAATAGACTCATATATTTTCTCTTTGGGCTAATGTTTTCCCACTGCTGAGAGTGCTGCACTGGTTTCTTCTGAGCCAGGTTCAAGGTACTTGTATTAAGTTGCAAAGCCCTGAACAACTTGGGTTCAAAGGGGAGAAGAGGCTTCATCTGCACCATTCCAAGTGTGTTAAATTTACAGAGTATCTGCATTCAGGCTTGAAGTCTAGCCATCGTCAAAGCACAATTTCCTGACCATATTGCATGTATGCTAAGTAGCTTTCCTAAGAACTCCCTAAGGAAAATAACCTGCTAAACAAGGAAAAGAACAAGTCAAGCTGAAACGGAAAATGTGCGTTCTGATGATTTGCAATGTGTATGTTCACAGAATAGGAAAGAGTCATTAAAAAAGACTGAAACATTGACACGGCATCTACCGCAATACAGTTCTCTGGCAAGTAATGTGTACAAAAATGCATATACTACGGTAAGGTGTGCATAAAAATGCACATATTTGTGAAAATGGCATAAATAAATGCTTTGCGCTAGGGGAAATATACCGGTAAATACTGTGGGGAGCAGGCTTTGAAAAAATGTGTATATTAGGAAAAATTCCATCCAGAAATGTGTACCGTATATAATGAGAAAAGTGTGCTAAAATGGTGATGGAATTTTATAGGGACTTAAAAGAGCAAATCGCAAACTGATGTGGAAATGTGGAGAAATGAACTTAAGACTAGTAAAATGATAGAATGGGAGAAACTAAAATTGACAGATTTCTCTGTTGTTACCCAGCTGCCTCTTATAAGCAAACCTCATTACTTCTGAGTAAACATGTATAAAACTGCATTGTTGAGCAGCAATTAAAGGAAGGTTTGCACATCTCTAGCCATGTATATCAGCTAAGTCTCTAAAAATGAAACAGTCCTCTGTAGTTTGGACTACTAGGATCTTGGTTTCCTCTTGCTACCTTCCAAGTGAATACTTGACATTTTATTTTAATTGGAGATTTGGTTCATCATTGTGTTTCTGCCCAACATTGTACCTCTTCTATTAGAGTAGCTCCTGGAGAGAGTATGTCATGGAAGGAGCATTCACTGCGTTAAGCTTTAGCCTTATTAATGGACACATTCCTTGCGTCAATGAATTTATATAGTTTTTCTGGAAAAAAACATTCTGAGGACTTTCTTCAGGTAAGTAATTCTAAATCGGATATTTAAATCTTAGAGGATTTTGGGGGTGGCAGTGGGAAGGTCCCCTAGCATACATTTCCAGTGCTCTGCTAAACTAAAAGTTCTAGTATTTGACGTACATGCCCTGAATTGCAAATCAGAGCTTCAGAAACAAGATATTTGCAGGCGTACAAATATTGCAGTGCATTCATTAGTATAGTTGTGTGCAAGTCTAAGCGGTGAGAACAGATATATAAACAGTGGGCGGGCAACCTCATTTACTGAATCACTTCTGCATTCTGTACTAAATACATCAAATGATCTCTAAATAAAGGCAGCTTAATTATGTGTAGCTAATATTCCTTTGGATTAAAAACTCATTTAAGGAAACAACAACACATAATCCATTTTGAGTTTTAATGCAGAATCATGGAGAAGACACACAAAAATAATGATGAAACAAAATCTCCTTAGAGGGAACTGAAATATTACATAATTTGATAGAAAAGCCAACTACAAGACAGTTTCATCCCACATGGTTGAAAGAAGCAAATGAACCAGTCGTACAGACTAGACAAAAGTCCCCTACTCTGTTTGGTACCCACAAGGTTCAAACTCACTTGTCACTGAACTATTGTGGATCAGGAGTGCAGCTTAGGGATATTCTTGGATCCAACACTGACATGGAGGTAGGTTGGGTTTTTTTAAAAGGCTGGGTCTCTGCCATGGTCATAACTGACTCCCCTCTGCCAATCCCTATTACCACCACACACACACACAACCCCCCCTTTCCTATTCACAATGAGAGGGAAGCTTCAATTAGTCGCCCTGGGAACTTTCCTCCCATTGTGAAAAGAAAGCATGCAGGGTAGGTCCAATTCTGAGAAGGACTGCAAATGGAGACTGTGGGAAGTCAGTTGAGCAAAAGGTTCAAACCTGCTGGGTGCTGGAGGGAATACCTCTTCTGACCCCCACAGGTCAACTTCAACAGACCTTGGTCACCTGAGGTCAGATGACAGGCAGGTGGGTGTCAAAGCTAGCCTGCAGGGGTGGGGGGAGATAACGATCTGGCCCACTGGGCCAAAAAGTCCCCCCCCCTCATTTAGATGGTTTGATTTCAAACTCTGACTTTGTCCATTAGGTTGAAGAGTTGCCATTTTTTTGACTATGTGCTGCAGTTAAATGTGGTAATGCTGCAAGACGGGGAGCAAAGGGAATGATGCTTTCTCCCCAATAAGATGTAAGGCCCATATTGAAGCACTGGAAGCCCTGGGCAAAGAAAGCTTGGCAAGCCAAAACTTAATAGCATCTGATCATGGGAAACAAAACTGAGTTCTCTTCTTAATCTGTACAATGAACATTGCTTAAGTTTTAGCACTGATAAAAAGATTGTTTATAAATGTATAAACTTTAATAAATGTTCAAAAGTATGGAATTCAAACAGAACACTCATAGGGAAATCATAGCTATGTTATAACGTTACACTATATACGAAGTCAGAACAGTTAATTTCAAGCTTTTCTGGATGAAAACTTATAAATTATATCATTAAAGTCAGTAAGTCACAGTTTATCATTTTCTGTACAAAGAATGCTTAGATCAGACAACTGATCTGGGGACATGGTTGACCATAGATCATTTTTTTTACCCTTTTTAGTCTAGAAAACGATCTTTCGCCAGTACAGTTTGTAACCATCAAGCGCAGGAACAATCTGAAAATTGTTTCCACATTTGGAAAGGCTTTCTGACTTTTTTCCTGGAATATTATTTGATATATAGCTTGGTGGCTGAAATTTTCTTTTTCAGGGTGAGCTTGTACCGGTGGAAGTGCAAGAGTTCATCAACTAGACTAAGGCCAACATCCTTTGTATACTCTTGCATCAACATCATGATGGCATTGTGAATCTGTTCTTTGGAAAAGTGAACAATTGCCAGCAACACTCATAGACTGTTGCTCTTCTGGCTTCAAGAGTATAGAAAGTTTTTCTAAGGCTTCAGTGCTATGTTGTTGTTGTTGTTGTTGTTGTTGTTGTTGTTGTTGTGTTGTTGTTGTTGGTATACTCTGTCTTCTTTTGACATTTTGTACTCTACATTTGGTAGAGTAAATTTTTCTTGGTGTTCAATTTATCAAAATTAGCCCAAGTGTTTGATACAAATTGCAGTAGTGAGCTGTAAATATTTGTACATGTGTTCAATGAAATTTGCAAACTTTGGCGCACCTTGTTAACCTTATGAAACTGGTCTAGCAGTAGCTTTTGCATGAGCCTCCATCTTGTGTCTGATAAATGTTTAGGAACTTCTGACTCAAGAGGCAAGGCATTTTTTAGTACTGCCCATCTTTCTGAAGTGGTAGAAGTTCCATCCCAGTGATGACGTTCTGATAGTCTTTTCTCAATCCAGAATGATATTTCTTCATTATTCTATGTGGTCCATAAACCTACATCATTATTGTCTCTGAAATCACTAGTAGCATGAACATCTACAAAAGGAGAAAACTGCATTCATAATGTTTCATTGACTGCAATCAAAAACGCTTCACAATGCATTCCTATTGCTCATTTTAAAATAAACATAAATGTGCCTTTTATGCAATGTAAATGTGCTTTTTTATTTTTATGTGAAGCAATCCGTTAGGAAAGAGAGAGAGGAAAAACTGCCATTTATTGCCTTTCTGTGAATAGAGATTACAAAATGAAGTGAGAAACCATCAGGAAATAAATCACTCTCTGGAGAAACTTGTTGATTAAATATATCTCACTTTGACCAGCAGATATGAAAAACAGAAAAGACTAATTATCAACACAATAGATACTAAGCAATTGTTTGACTTATTGATTATGAAGAAGCACTGCAATTAGTGGCAATTACATCTTCCTGATGTATTGCTTCTCTGGTATATTAATAACCACCCAATTTCCCTCAAGAAAACAGCTAACGGCACAAGGATGTTTTATTCAGACTGCAATTTGTTATATCCATGCCACTTCTAGGGAGAACAAAATGGATTAGTCAAAGAGTATCTGCTCTTTCATTTTAAGCAGTCTAGATAATCTGCATCTCCAGACAGCCCTTGTTATCCTTGCAGTTTTCAGTTTAAGATGCTTCAACTAATAGCACGGTGGACGAGTTTGTATCATGTAGGCTCCTTTCTGATGCTGAGCGACAGGTGATGGGGAACTAGGAAGGGAGAAGCAATGCAGGGGTTATCTCTGAATGCAAGAATTTGGTAGTGGGACCCAGTTTGGCAAAGTGGAGAATGAGTAGAGATGGAAGTGCTTTGAGAGAGGAAGAATCAGGGTGGAAATGCTCTGCTCCTCCCTCTTGTTGGACCATGTTGTTTGCCCTTCCCCACTCAATACTCTGGTTTGTAGGCATTTCAAAAGACCTGAGTTGGGACATCAAAATAGGAAATTCTTCCCAGTAGCACCTTAGAGACCAACTGAGTTTGTTCTTGGTATGAGCTTTCGTGTGCATGCACACTTCTTCAGATACACTTCTTCAGATTCGCATCTGAAGAAGTGTGCATGCACACGAAAGCTCATACCAAGAACAAACTCAGTTGGTCTCTAAGGTGCTACTGGAAAGAATTTCCTATTTTGTTTCCTATTTTGTTTCGACTATGGCAGACCAACACGGCTACCCACCTGTAACTGAGTTGGGACATGTTTGCCTGACATCTAATTTGGATGAAGATAAATGCAGAACCATTGGGACGCAGGTGGCGCTGTGAGTTAAACTACAGAGCCTAGGGCTTGCTGATCAGAAGGTGGCGGTTCGAATCCCAGCGATGGGGTGAGCTCCCGTTGCTTGGTCCTAGCTCCTGCCCACCTAGCACGTCAAAGTGCAAGTAGATAAATAGGTACCTCTCCGGCGGGAAGGTAAACGGTGTTTCCATGCGCTGCCCTGGTTCGCCAGAAGCGGCTTTGTCATGCTGGTCACATGACCCAGAAGCTGTACGCCGGCTCCCTCAGCCAATAAAGCAAAATGAGCGCCACAACCCCAGAGTCGGACACAACTGGACCTAATGGTCAGGGGTCCCTTTACCTTTACCTTACTAAATGCAGAACCTACTAGAAGGCATGCACAACTGGATCCATACCCAAAGTTAGAAACTAAAAAATGGGATCACCGTGTAGAAGCAGATATGACTGCTTCAGATTTTTTGAAGTATTTTTAATAAAGATTTCTTAGGATTACTTAATATTCTGAACTGCGGGGGTGAGGGGGTGGGGATCGATCTGTTGAAAAGTTACATCTTAACAATAAAAACTGCGCCTACAACAAATTTGGTATGTGAACTATATCAAATCTCATATATATATTTCTGTTAAATAGGTTTTCTGTAGAAAACCAAGGTACATTCCTTTTTCCTAACAAATAAATCCAAGAAACTAATATTAGCATTATTCTATTAATTTTCATTATTAGAAACCATTTATTTCATTATTAATTAATTTAAACTGAGAGTAGACCAACTGAAATCAATCTGGTTTTGTTATTCAATTTTTAAATTACATTCACTCCCATTTGTTTATTTTTCTTTGTTGTTCTTTCTTTCCCATTTTACTCTGAAAATATTTAGTGGTAGTGTTGATTTTCATGGTCACCTCCAATTCCCTCTCCCTCACTGATTGCCCTAGACATAGCATCTTTTCAGTGTTAAAAATAGCAATCCCCTCACATTTCCTCCAGGAATGCCCCCAAATAAAACTAGGAATGGGATAATCAATGAGGTAATGATAATGGCAGTTTGTACTCATTTCTACCTATTTGTTAGTCACAACATTCATTTAGTAGTGACTGAAATAAACCAAATAGGGTCTATTCAGTTCATTTTTTATTAGTTATGAAATGAAATCAGAGTAGAACCATTGAAATCAATGGATATTACTAACTTGTCCATTGATTTCAGTGGTTCCTCTTTGAGTTTGAATTAGTTGGAAACAACCGTACTGCCTATAAGAAGCCATCACAGAAATCATCTAAATATCTCATCATAAGATGGATTTCATACATTCTGTCTTATTCATTGCTTGCTAGGCAGCTGGTTGCTAACTGATTTCAAATATGGGACTTACCTTTAATGAAACAGCCATTATTACCTCACAGTCTATTGTCTATCAACAGCCTTTTAAATTGCAGGAAGAGAACAGAAAGAACTGCTCTCCTCATATTCCACATTCTACAAATGTTCTAATAACACAGAGACATGCCTGGTATTAAAGGTCTTATTGTAGGGCTATGTGGCAACCATGAAGGTCTGGGGTTTATGCCAAAGACTATGGGTCTGCCCACTCATCGAGTAAATTTATTGCTTGGTGCACAGAAGAGTGCAAAATGATAGGTATTAAGTTGGCATCTAAATTGCTCTGGCATCTTGCATTAAAACCAACGGGAAGTCTTCATTTTCTAAACACAGGGTGTATCTACTGAAATGAGTGAAACCCTCAGGAGTGTGTGAATAAAGTTATCGCTCTTCTGTTATTTGAATGAACAGTACCCCAATTACTCCCTCATGCATGTTTTAGTAGATATACTCTGTGCCTGAATTGCAATTTTAAAGCTGCAAAAGAGTTAGCAATTGAAGATTCAGAGCCGCCATAGTAACCACAATACAAAAGTTCTTCTTCAGTCATCAAAGCAAGCTGAAAAGTTCACTGCTGATGGACTTCTTAGGGGGGAAATAATATATTTGACTATACTTTTCCTTGTGGTGGGCTTTTAATTCAAGAAAGCTATAAACATACACACAGAGGAACCACACAAAGGTCAAAGACCTCTGGCTTGTAACTAGAGCTTTCTGTTTGCCCTCACATGGCCTCTCTTACAAACACCCTTAAACATGCCCATATTTCATTTTATGCCAGGCCTGGTACTCACCTTTCATCTGCTATAAACAAAGGAGAAGTAGAAAGAGCTTCTGACTGTGTGCAAATGCATTGGTGGCTGATGTGGTTGCCCTTTTCTCACTGATGGGGCAGCTGATCGTGGGCATGCTGTCACCGATTTGTGGTCCTGCCTCTTTTCCTTCTCTTTTAGACATGGCACTCGTTTTGTGTTATTTTACTCCCTCATGGCAGCCACTTTGTGATTGGCACTTATGGCACTTTCTCAAAATTGCAGATGTGCTCACTGGCCCAAAAAGGTTGGTGATGCCTGTTCAAGACCATAGCATATGATGAGAAGAAGAAGAAGAAGAAGAAGAAGAAGAAGAAGAAGAAGAAGAGGAGTTTGGATTTGATATCCCACTTTTCACTACCAGAAGGAGTCTCAAAGCGGCTAACATTCTCCTTTTCCTTCCTCCCCCACAACAAACACTCTGTGAGGTGAGTGGGGCTGAGAGACTTCAAAGAAGTGTGACTAGCCCAAGGTCACCCAGCAGCTGCATGTGGAGGAGTGGAGACGCGAACCCGGTTCCCCAGATTACGAGTCTACCACTCTTAACCACTACACCACACTGGCTCTGTTGTGAATGAGGATTCACAACAGCAACATCTGCGGGTTTTCTGAGGACTAGAGTCCAGCTCTTGCCACGCAACAAGACTCAATTGCTAAATGAACCAAGCAAAAACATTCAACTGGGAAACTGAAACTGTGCAATCATTTAATGAGGAGGAATATCTAAATCGACGAGATAGTGGTGACACCATGCACTAAGTGATAGCTGGATCAGACCAAAGGCCTATCTAGTTTCTTGTAGTGACCAACCAGTTTTCTTTGGGAAGTCCACAAGCACAATTCAAGTCATGCTTGCAAAGAAAACAAAACAAAACAAAAACTCAGCAACATAGAAAGTGTTTTTTCTCTCTCTCCAGAAGTGTCCAGGTATTACTACACTATGCACAAGAAAATGAAACTCAGGTACAAGGTTTTTGTTTTTTTGTAATAAAGGCTTTGTGCAATTCTGATTAGTGGCCTCCTTGGTTCAGTTTTGCATCTTGGTAGATGAATTGCTAGCAAATAAGAATCTAGTCTGAATAACGATAACTTCAGAACAATTTAGAAATCTATCATGGAAGAAAGTTAAAGAGTAAAAAAATTACTGTTACTTCAGGATTTGAGGGGAAATCACGGCATTCCACCTTCTACAAGCCTGCAGCTCTTTAAATGTGGAAAAAGTAATAAGCACCACAATTAGTACTTCATACATCTGTAGGATTGCAGCAATGGAAATGGAACAAATGACCTGGACTAAAATATCACCTAAGAGCTAAACAAGTATTAAAGCAAAATCGCTCATGAAATTGCTCTACAATAAGCAGACCTAAAATTTCTGTTCTCATGCCATTTTCATTTTCTGCTATTGTTCAGAGTTCATTATTTTTAAAGCATATGCAGGCACTACATATGGTTCATTTTGTTAAGTATTTCACTACACATCCTTCTCTACCATTTCATGCTGAGTAAAATCACACCATAGTCATAGTATTTCACTCGATCTAGCACGGTGCGTCACAAAAGGAATTTATAAAATAACCATACATCTGAAAGGGGTTTTTGGACAGATTTAAAATGTGGATAAGTTATTTTAAAAACAACGTGAAAGTGAAATTGCTGAACCCTATTATTTATTTGGATAGGAAAAAAGTGTATACCACCATCTCATTTAAAACGTCAAGGCAGTGTCAGGGACTGGCAGCGGGGCATTTTTTTTTCCAGCTCAGTTCCAGCACCTCTCATGTGGGCGCCATTGCCATTATAAGAGAACAAGGGAGGCGTTCATGGTGAGTTCTGGCACCTCTTTTTCCAGAAAAAATAGCACTGGCCGGCAGGATGCTGGAAAGTGTGCACTGGGGGAAGTTGGGCTGGAGTCTGACTCAGGAGAGGGAGGCAGTGAGTTGCAGGGACCTGTATGAGCCAGGAGGCAAGAATCAGAGGGAGGGGATGCTTCAGAGCTGGAGGAAGAGGACAAAGAGGCAGGCGAGGCAAGTGAAGGGCTGAATGTTTTCCCACCCTCTCCTGCACCGCTGTCTCCCAGAACCAGGAGAGAACTGAAGTGGGAAGAGCAGAGGCAGTTTTCATGCAGGCATAGTCTCTGGCTGTGTGTGCGCAGCCCATTGCAGGAAGATACATAAGCTGGTGGAGGGGGCATGGCCTCCTGTTGCAGCAGCTGCTCCATAGAGTGCAGACCTGGGAATAGCTGCCGAGATGCTAAATGGAAGTGTGTGGTATTTCAGAGCCTTAGAAACTACTGTATCAGCTTTGACAATAGACTACCATTAAAAAAAATGCGAAATCATCATTAAACGACTGGCTGATCTTAGGAAAATTTAAACTGAATAGGCCTGTTGGCATATCTTCAAGAGATGCTTGAATTAAGACTTATACAATAACAGATGCTTGAAACTTAACACCTCTGCTGGGAAAGTATTTCATAGCACAGGACTGAGAACACTAAATGTCCAGCTTCTAGCTGAGACCAGTCAGACCTCTGTAGCGTGGGAGACAATTTCTGCAACAGAAATTGCCAAGATTGTCTATTAAATGGGTCTAAAGAATAAAATGAGTGTGGATACATATCTAATCTCAGTACCTATGAAGGGTCCTGCTGGATCAGACCAAAGGTCCATCTTGCTAACCAGATGCCTATCAGAAGCGGAAAGGCAGGACCTGAGTGCAACATCTTCTCCCCACTTCTGATTCCCAGAAGCTGACATTCAGAGACATGCCGTCTCCAGCAGTGGAGGCAGAACATAGCCATGAAAGCTAAAAGCCACTGATATTGAGTAGTAAGCCTATTGGTCAGTGTCAGGCTAGAAAACAGCCTTTGTTCTCTGAAAAAGAGCCTTGGAACAAAGAAGTAACTCTGTCGTTTCATTGTATTATTTGTCTTGTGCGTAAGAAACATCCGGGTGAGGCATTCTGACTAAACGCAGTTGAAGGCTATATTTTTCCTTCTTTCTAGAAAGCAACCACATGAACTCCATAAGCCCCCCACACCTCCAACAACAATAGCTAGGAAGTGTTTTTGTAATGCAGCTGTACACAGTCCACTTCAAGCCATGGAAACAATTCATTATTTTGACAGCTGGGGCAGCCATGCTGAGTTACTAAAAGCCACTTTCCACATCATTAGATACAGCTTCCCCACTCTCGGATGTTGACAAGCTGGAACGTGTGCAGAGGAGGACAACCAAGATCATGGGTAGGCAAACTAAGGCCCGGGGGCTGGATCTGGCCCAATCGCCCTCTAAATCCGGCCCGCGGATGGTCCAGGAATCAGCATGTTTTTACATGAGTAGAATGTGCCTTTTTATTTAAAATGCATCTCTGGGTTATTTGTGGGGCCTGCCTGGTGTTTTTACATGAGTAGAATGGATTTTGGATTTTGGATTTGATATCCCGCTTTTCACTACCCTAAGGACTCTCAAAGCAGCTAACATTCTCCTTTCCCTTCCTCCCCCACAACAAACATTCTGTGAGGTGAGTGAGGCTGAGAAACTTCAGAGATGTGTGACTAGCCCTAGGTCACCCAGCAGCTGCATGTGGAGGAGCGGGGAATCGAACCTGGTTCACCAGTTTACGAGTCCACCACTCTTAACCACTACACCACACTGGCTCTATTTTAAATAAAAGAATTTGTGCTTTTATTTAAAATGCATCTCTGGATTATTTGTGTGGCATAGGAATAAGTTCATACCACCCCCCCAAAAAATATAGTCCAGCCCCCCACAAGGTCTGAGGGACAGTGGACTAGCCCCCTGCTGAAAAGGTTTGCTGACCTCTGACCAAGATGATCAAGGGTCTGGAAACCGAGCCTTATGAGGAACAGTTGAAGTAGCTGGGTATTGTTTAGCCTGGAAAAGAGGAGACTGAGAGGAGATATGACAGCCATCTTCAAATATCTCAGGGGCTGTTATGTGGGAAGGTTCAGCAAGCTTGTTTTCTCTTGCCCTGGAGGGGAGGACTCAAACCAATGGATTCAAGATACAAGAAAGGAGATTCTGACTAAACATCAGGAAGGACTTTCTGACAGTAAGAGCTGTTTGACAGGTGGAACAGTCTCCCTCAGGAGGTGGTGGACTCTCCTTCCTTGGAAGTTTTTAAGCAGAGGTTGGATGGCCACCTGTCATGGATGCTTTAACTGAGATTCCTGTATTGCAGGGGCTTGGACCAGATGACCCTTGGGGTCACTTCCAGCTCTATGATTCTATGCTTCAGTGAGTGTACAAACATGCTCAACTTACTCTCTGTACAGTGGCACCTCTAGTTACGTACTTAATTCATTCCGGAGGTCCGTTCTTAACCTGAAACTGTTCTTAACCTGAAGCACCACTTTAGCTAATGGGACCTCCCACTGCTGTTGCGCCGCCAGAGAACGATTTCTGTTCTTATCCTGAAGCAAAGTTCTTAACCTGAAGCATTATTTCTGGGTTAGTGGAGTATATAACCTGAAGCGTATGTAACCTGAGGTACCACTGTATTAACATACAACTCCTGATAAACTTACCTACGTGTCATGGAAGTTCTGCAATAGGGTTCCCTCATATTCATCTGAGGGCCCCTCCAGCTTGGGGAGCGTTTTTGCCTGTGTATTCTGCAGCATGATGTTGGCACAATACTAGTGTTTTAGTGAGCCATCCACACGTCATTCCACTTTATCAGTTCTGTAATGTTTCCATCATGCCGTCATATTATTGCTGCCTAGAGGGGAACATTTGCACTGCAGCACAAAAAGGGCAGGAGAAAACAATAAAAAAAACCGAGAACACCTGTGTTACGAAAAGTTACAAGATTTTAGCAGCAAGTTATGGTGCATGCACCAAGTGGAAATGAAAGAACATCTCAACACCAAAACAGTATGGAAAGTGGGATCCTTTTATAAGTGTGTCCAATGCCATCTTGAACAAAAATGGTCATGATTGCCCAGCAAACAGACTCTGAGTATATATGTATTTCAGTCAGGTTTTTGTTGATGTGCTGAATGTTTTAACTGTTGCTTTTTAAGACTGGCTGTGGAGTCATTATTGCATGCCTTGCTGTTTAATGCTGTTTTAATTCTGTGAGTTGCTTTGGAAGGGCTGTTCCCTGATTGGTGGGCTGAGAGTTCATAAATAAATAAATCAAAGTTGAACTGAACAACTTTTAAATGTTTATTAAAGCTATTTCTTTCAAGTTCTAATAAAAAATTAAAAGCAAAAAATTAAAAAATTAAAGTTGAATTGAAAACAATGGGTTGCACTTGGTTACTGTATTCTAGCAACAAATCTTTGTAGGCAACAGTCCTGTCCACCTCCTCAAGTCTTAATGAAATCCGTAGGATTTGAAATCCATATGATCATGCAAAGTAAAAATGTATCTGGGACCTCCTTCTCCCTCTCTTCCTGCATTGCTTGAATACACTGAAAATGCTCATTAAAATCATCAAACATGTCAAATGCAGTTCATGAATATAAATGGCAAGCCTGCTACAACTAATGAGGAGAGGCTGGTTTCAAGGCAAAAGCTTACATATCTATTTATTAATGAAGACTTCTACCTGACAGAATTGGCAATTAATTAGGACTTCGTATAACAGCTCAAATCTGTCCATGACCTTAGTTGCAAATATCTGTTTATTGGTCATATTTTTAACCTCAGATTCCCCGAAGTGTGGGTTATAAGAGTGATAACAGCCGCCTGCTGCTAAACATCAATGTGCAGTTCTGAATAATAATGAGATATTTACAAGTAGAATGATGTGGTTTTATTTACTGCCCTACACAACTGGGAAATGGGTGATGCTTCGGGTTCTGTATGCTGCCTGATTTTCATCCCATTTGTTAAGTATATACTCATTCACCTTCCACCCCTCTCCAGTCAAATGCACCAAGGGAAATGTGAGACCCTGCGGCAGAGACACCTTTCCAGAACAGGCATCCACTTCTGCTTACTGGGATAAGACACAGTGGTGGTAAGGTTGGGGTTATGTGGGCATGAAAATCAGTATGCCTTTTTGTATGCATTTCTCCCAATGTACGCAATTTTATGCCTAACATAAGCATTTTTTTTGCAAGCAATTTCCCCTAATTTAAAATTGTTTTCTATGTTAGGTACATCAAAAGAGGCATTTTTTGTGCACACCTTTTGGCTGGAGAACTACATCACAAAATTTAGAGAAATGCGAATTTAGAATATTACAAGTGTTTCTGTTTCCTTATTGGTTTGGAAAATGGAGATCAAGGAAGATTGCATTGAAATGCAAGCCAAATGAAGCCCCACCCCAATTCTGGTCACCACCACCACTATCATCTTACCCTGCAGGTAGAAGAAATTGGGCTTTCAAAAAAAAAAAAAACTCTATAGCTTGACTTTAATGCTTTATTAAATATATTATTTATACTTTTTTATTTAATCTTTCATACAAACTGTTTTGTGAGATTCACTGAAAAGCAGTAGATAAATAAATCAAATTCATGGCTACAATTTCCTTTGTGTGCATGGAGTTAGACAACCCATGAATTTGAGCTGCAGCCTACAGAGGAGGGAGGCAATGTATATTTTATGAACGCTTCCAAGAAAACCAAACACCTCGATAAGGGCCCCTGCTTTTTGTACATGAACAAGGAAACTAAGAAGATATTGAAATGGAAATGGTTTCCATTATTTACAAGAAACATTATACACAGAATGGGAATTGCTTGATATGTAAACTGCAGTGAAAAGTTCATGTCCAGCTCTCTGCAAATATGCCCAGAACTTATCACACAAACTGTGATAACTGACCCATGTCCATTTATTTCCAAATAGTGCTAACACCAAGCACTGGTTCAGTGGATGTGCTTGCTTTCAAATATTCTTACGCTCTCTTTTCCTGGAACAGAAAGATAAAGGTGGTTGTGTAAGCAACTGGTAAGACAGTTAAGCAGTTTTATGGTAGAAGGCCTGCCTATTTTATCTTATTCAGATCCAAGCATGTACTTTCAATATAGCTTTCAATATGGATATGGCAACATCTTTTTAATATTTTCCACAGCCATATAATTAATTTTTTGGTAATGAGTTTGAATTATTTATATAAGGAAGATAAACAAGTACATTTCCTGTGTAAGATACTTAATACACAGTTACCCACAGAACTTGAAAGCCTAGCCCTATAATCATTGTAGTCTTTGAGAGTATTGATTTGTCACATCTACAACACAATCCTATACATATCTATTCAGAATGTCCACTGAGTTCTAGGGACCTTAATACCAGGTAAGGGAGTATAGGATTGCAACCTCCATACTCTTAAGCTCTGCAACCTCTGGGCTAACTCTGTAACAGTCCTCTGAAGCTTAGTGGAGAACACATAGAGGTGTGAAATCCTGCACCAAATATTACCTCATTATCTTGGACTTCACAGTGCAGTGGTACCTTGGTTGTTGAACTTAATCCGTTCCAAGAGTCTGTTTGACTCCCGGAACAGTTCAAAAACCAAGGCGTGGCTTTCGATTGGCACTCAAGTGGAAGCCATGGAAGCCGCGTCGGACATTCGGCTTCCAAAAAATGTTCACAAACTGGAACATTCACTTCCAGGTTTGCAGTATTCGGGAGCCAAAACATCCAAGTGCCAAGGCGTTCAACAACCAAGGTACGACTGTACTACTTCATGTATGGTTTGATGCTAAATGGGGAAAGGTGGACGTTTCTTTGCAAACATGGTCTCCAAACAGATTGACAGTAACCCAATTTTTCTGAAGCCAATGTAGATGTATCCTAGAATTTGTGCCAACAATACTTACCAATGTTTCCAAAATACAGAAACTACCGTTTAAATGTTAAAGCAACTGAATAATTCAGCTGAAACATTTTAAGAAGCTGTTTCTACCCATAAACCTTTGCTGTATCCAGAAAACTGGTCTCAGCTCAGGCTGTTTCTGCTGAATCCTGCCATTCCTTGGTCTAGCATTATCTATCTTAGCTTGACAGCCTGATTCAGCCTCCAGCCTCAGAGCAGCAGATGTCACTAGGTGGCAGCCATGTGGGCTATTGGCTAAAGAGATGGCTTTGACCAGTGAAAAAATCCTGGTTGAAATCCCAGCTCAGCTACAAACTTCATCAGGCGGCCTTGAACAAGTCTTGATCAACCCCGTGACAAGATTGTCAAAGCTAAAATCAGATAACCTAATGTACACTGCTTTGAACTACTTTTAATACTTGGGTTTTAGTAATATATATATTTTGTCTGTTCTTTCTTCTTCTGTTCTTTCAACATACCTTATCTTAACAGCATCCAGCAGATTGTTCCTCAGAGGGAATCATCTTTAGGTTGATCGTCTTTTTTTAAAAAATAATACATTAATTGCTTTCAGTTTTTCCCATTACAAATGAAAGCTCTCTTGGACTCCAGTGATCAAAATCCCCAGCCCAGGACTTCTATTCACTGCTTCCTCAATAGAAATGAAAAAAAAAAAAAAAAGAATCCCCGTGAAGATCTTTAAAGGTGTTCTATTGATTATTTCAAACAAAGCCGAGCTGGGGAAGAGATAAATGACCCTTGAAAGAATGTATCCAAAATTTTGCTTTAAAGTACAACATTTGGCGATGGTCCTACCTCAACTATATAGATAGATGGTTGTATCCAACTCTGAGTAGACTCATTAAACTAAATGAACCTAAGTTAGTCGCATCCATTGTTTCGAATAGGTCTACTCTTGAGTAGAACTAATAGACACAAGTCTTAGGACAGATATAAATTGAATGCTTATCAAGAGAGCCTCAAAGCAGTTTATATACAAAGTTTAACACAAAAGGCACCAATTAAAACTATTTATAAAAAACAGCCAATATAACCTACAAGGGAGAAACATTTTTTGGAAACTAAATCTTCCCTTCAGGGCTAGATCTCCCACTTTGCTTCAGGTAGCCCTGTGGTAGTAGTTGTAGAAGAAGATCCCACCTAGATGTGACCTGGGAACATCATAAAGACATCAATGAAGCATCACAAAAAGGGCAGAATAGGGGTGGGAGCAGAACAGGGTGTTTGCAGGCTTTCTCAATGGGTTTCTGGTTCCATGCTCTTTCGCGCAAGTGCACAATGACCTGGAACGCACACAGTGCTTTAGTGAGAGCTACTTTTGACATTCATTCAAACTTGCACGTGCCTGTTGAAGGAATGAAATCCACTTCCTTGTCAGCCCATCATTTCATTTGCTCTCATTCTGTTAAATACACTCCTTGTAGGTGTAAGAAACCCATTATTTTGAACATATGGCTGCTGCAGATAAAGGCATGCTTTGAGTACCAGCACCTCACTTAAAAATCACTATCTATTTTTCTTTGTTGTAGTGGTATCCAAGACGGATGCTGCCTAATGAGATGGGCCTTGGTCTTCTCTAGAGAGACACAGCGGCTCTTGGAGCACAAAGAACACCCATAGAACACGACCTTGGGCAAGGATGTGCTGCTTTCTGTTTCTTTACAAAGTAGGGTGCTTTGGATAGTCACTGGACACTGAGATACAGTTTTAAAGTGTAAGATGGCAAAGATATTTATCCATAAATCCCCGTCCCTGACCAGCCCAGCAGAATAATAAAAAGTGTGGTTCAACAAAAGCAGCACATGGCACTATAACTCTTTCAAGCAAAAGAACTTTCAAGGCACAGTTAAAGACATGGAAAGTCTCTTATTGCCCTATCTGGGGCCATTCAGGAGAAATTGTGGCCTTGCAAAATTCAGGAGGAAAAGTTATGTGCCTTCTGCACATATCAAATTTCATGTGCGAATTGGGCCATTATCTGGCCAGTAGCTTATCTTCTCCCAAGGATCTGAGCTTTATAGAATGCTAATACATCTGTGCTTGTAATTTACATGTTCTGAAGTAAAGACACAATAAAGTCTATGCCAAATATACAAGAGACGCAAACATATTACCAGCATACTTTTTCAGAGGCTTCAAACCCTCCGATCTTGAAAATATTACCAAGCGATGTGGTCGTAGCACAGCTGGTCATTGAACTCAAAATCCGGATGAAGTCCAATTTAGTGAATTACTAGCAGGACCATCTGTTTTCACTTCCCTTAAAGCTGCTCACAGTATCTTTTAATTAAAGGTCACAATAAAGTTTAAAATTCTCTCTTTTATGGGAAAGATCTGGCCAAAGGATGTATAAAGAACAGCACTGTTGGACTCCTGACTGCATGAAGCCATGACCTCATGCAGGGTTGGGGGAAATCCTGTCTCCCAAACCCAGCTATGCAAAGGTCGGGTTGTATTCAATCTCCTTCCACCAGTGGCATGGGGGTCAGGTCTGAGAATGTTGGGGGAGCCCGTTCTCAGATTAGGATGGTGTAGAAGAGAGTACCAAAGAACTCCCCTGCCAAAGCTGGGGCATGGCAATTTAATAACAGAATCCTAGTTAAGTGGGACTTGGGATGCGGGTGGCGCTATGGTCTAAACCACTGAGCTTTTTGGGCTTGCCAATCAGAAGGTCAGTGGTTTGAATTCCTGCAACAGGGTGAGCTCCTGTTGCTCTGTCTCAGCTCCTGCCAACCTAGCAGTTCGAAAGCATGCCAGTGCAAGTAGATAAATAGGTACCATTGCGGCAGGAAGGTAAACGCCATTTCCATGTGTTCTGGTTTCTGTTCACGGTGTTCCATTGTGCCAGAAGCGGTTTAATCATGCTGGCCACATGACCCGGAAAGCTGCCTGTGGACAAATGCCAGCTCCCTTGGCCTAAAAGCGAGATGAGCGCCGCAACCCCATAGTCACCTTTGACTGGACTTAACCGTCCAGGGGTCCTTTACCTTACCTGCTCCCAGGTGTGTATAGGATCGCATCATAGGCGAAATTCTACATGTTCAGGAGTACGCTTTTAAATTTTCATAGGCGATATGTTGGTAAGCTCCAGCTGAAATTTAGCTCTGCTTCCAATGCAAGATTATTTATCCAAATGCTTCCCTTTTTATACTCCAAACGATGCTTAGTTCAGTCAGGCTAACCCAAGCAGGGATTTGACTCCTGACCCCTCAAGTCTATGTCTACACCACACTGGATTTCAGGTTGGGTGGATCAGCTTGAAGGAGGCAGGCCACCAGAGTGACCAAATGTAGTCAAGTACTTTCTCTAGTTTTGTAGAAAATAAATTTGTGCCAGGTGGAGCTTACATCATCCCTGCAATTCCTCTTTTTTAAGGTTCTCTTTTACACCAGGGAACCCTAAACACAAAGAAAGAGATCTGTAGCCAAACAGAGTGCTCGTTTCACAATTATTGCACTTCCTGACCATGAAGCCTTGAAGATATTATCTCTTATCCCAAAGGCAATATCACTTCTACCCATTCATCTTTACAACAGCCCTTTCATATCCACATTGTTCATCCCCAAGTGTATATTTTACAAATCTTCTGCCAGGCCACAGACATCTTATAGGAATAAAATAGCCCCTTGTCAACAAACAAACGGTAAAACAGCCCCTTTGATTGAAAGTTACTGATCGTGACACTTGGCAGCAATAAAAGTTTGGTCCCTTCATTTCCAAAGGGCAAGTAGAATAGCATCTGGAATGCTAAGGAAAGCATCTTTCAGACAGCCTTGTTATTAATGGCTCTCTTTGCAATCTAGAAACAAGCAGCCCTTCGCCAGGGACTTGAGTTAAGCTGAAGGTGACTAAAATAAAAGTAGCCCTATTTCCTTCTTTCAGCAAGACATATACAAATGTGAATGTTTTTTTTCCCCCACCAAGGCAAATGGAATGGAGTAAAAAAAAAAAAAAAGTTAAACAAAATAATTGGTGGTATATTCAAGTTTCCTTCTCTGTATTGTCCAGAGTTTTTGAGCTCTTTTAGTGGGGAGGGGGAGGAATAGAATGGGATTATGTATAAGGAGGCAGCAGCAGTCAATTTGGAAGCAAAGAAGAGCTAACTCAAGCCTGCTGGGAGCAATGACCTCTTGCAATGTTGCCTGCTACTTCCCCTTGGCCAAACTGCGGGAGGCAGTGGAGGATAGGGGTGCCTGGCGTGCTCTGGTCCATGGGGTCACGAAGAGTCGGGCATGACTGAACGACTGAACAACAACTTCCCCTTGATTCATTTGCTCACCACTGAAAAAAAAGGTTCTTGGCTGGTCTTTAAGCTAAACTTTTGTGGGTCCAGGTACAGAAAGTGGATGAAACTGGATGCAACCCTGGAGTCAACAGATAGCATGTTATTTTTACAATCTTGTTTTGTTGTACTTTCGCATGAGGAAGAACCTTCCTATAATTAAAGACAGCATGGATTTCCATTTTAGTTAGACACAGCTGCCTATTTTGTTATAATGTGAAAGGGTAACACTGCTATCAACTGCTGTTTGCAGGCCACAATGGTGATATTGGGAGCTTTGTAATAATGACAATTAAACAAGACATATTTGAGTCACAGATATGTTGGCATCTTGAATGAAGAAGGCAGTGGGAAGAAATTGCTCCTAAGAAAGCATTGTGTTTGATGGCAATAAGCCATGCTCTCATCTATGTTGGCCTGAACAGGAATATCGGTGAATTCCTGAGTTACGATGTTCAAACCATCATTTTCTTAATATTATTTTAGGTTTTTAACAATGAACTCTTGAAAGCAGTTCAGAAGCTGGCTTTCTCTAGCAAGAAGCTTGAAATGAGGTTCTTTCGATAGATTTCGCCTGGCCCAACAGCACACTGCTACATACCTCAGCTGCAACAGTTACCCCCAATTAAATGTTCCTCCAGACAACTGTTTCCTTATTCATCAGCAATAGTTTTAAGCAGATAACATGCAGAGGAACTGTGACACTGGAAAGATCTTAACCAGTGGATGTTTGGTGCTGTTACCATTGTTTTCTGCTACAGTTCTACCACCCATGCTGATCCTGCTAGCAATAAAATGCACGGATATGGGAGCACTGTCTGTATTGACTGTTAGGTATCAGGTATATTGCTTCATGTAAAACGTTCTATCTGAACTTAGCCTTCTCAGAAAGCCCAGGAAAAGGAAGCGCTTTTCGTTGCTTTCCACATGAGATGTGTCTTTTGTTGTTTAATCAGACATACAAGCAGGGAAAATGGCAAAGGGAGTGGCTTTTCCTCACATCTGCTGTAAAGTGTGAACTGGAACTCAGAAAACTGTGAGCTCAGAAGTGTGCCAATAAATGGAGATTGCATGTTCCTCTGGAAATGTCTTCCTCCATCCTAGCATGGAACATTACTAAAAAGTCTGCTAGCATATGAAGATTCCCCAGGGAGCAAAAGACTGAAAAGAGATCTTAGTTACTGGGCCACAGTAGGCAAAGCACACAACTCACAGTCACAGCACAGTTCTATAGAGGTCTACCCAGAAGTATTGAGATATTTGGGACTCACTTCCAGGTAAGTGTACAGAATCACAACCTCTGTAAAGGTTATTGACTTTGATTTAAGTTCTGCTGTTTTCTAATCAGGGTTCAAAATGGCACTTTATTTATTTATTTAGCTTTACATTTATATTCCTCCAAGGAGCTAAAGGTGGCACACACATACCTCTCCCCCACCCCAACCCACAACAAACATGCATGGTATGTTAGGTTGAGAGATTGTAACTGGCCCAAGGTCACCCAATGAACTTCATGGCTGAGTGGAGATTTGAACCCTGGTCTCCAAGCTTCTGGATCTACTATGAAATTAATGAAGCTTTAAGCTTTAAGCTTCAGGGCCCCTAATCCTGGAGGAGCCCCAGAAGTGAATTTAGTCCACATTGCTTAATTTTTTGGGTCTAGTAGACCCCATTTGAGCCACCAGACTCAAATTGATCAATTTTTGTTACATATATTTCAACAATCCCAAAGTTTGAGAGTCAGTAGTACAGATGTTGTAAAGGTTTGGTGATCTGCCGTGCAACAACCCTACTGAATAAGATAACAGTGGTCACTCAGACCTCGTTGCTGGTTGAGAAGGGGTCGCCAATAACAGTTCAAGCTTCAGGGCCTCAAAAATGTAGGTCTGGCGCTGTCCAAACCTCTACCAACCCGGTGAGTCATGAGATGCAACACAGCCAGTGGTAAAAACCACAGATTCAATGTTTAGTTATTGTTGTGCAATACTTCACTCATTGGAAAATATTGCCTTCATATTGAAATGAAAAGAATGAACTTTGGGGGGAAAAGACATAGCAACATTAATGACAATGTAATATAGTACTTAATAGAATACAGAACAAGTTCTAAGTTCGGGGGCGGGGGGAGAGAACCCTAGTTAACAATGGAAAAAACTTTTAATTGGTTGGTCCAGTAGACAGTGAGACTGTGAATGCTGGATAATAAGACCACGACAAGCTTTGACTCATAGTGTTTTGGGTATTGGATATGAAGCCCTGAAGCTATTCACAAGGCAGGTTGGTATTAATTTAAATCCTTGTGCGGCGTTAGACAGAATTACAATATGATGCACAATTTGCAGCAGAATTGAAGGACTGCAGGTGCAAAAGGTTAAGAATTAAGGGGAAGGTGACTGCAATTGAAACTGATGCATTGTCAATGCAATTATTCATATTTCTCAACATAAAATTGAAATATAAAAAACTCAAAATGCATAATAAAATAAGAACAAAAACAAACCAGTCTTAGTTTGGGACAGAATATTTCTGCAGAATGGTTTGAATCTTGGCCCAACAGATCCTGGAGCGTGCTGGTATAGTTTGTTGCAGATCTGGCTAATAATTCAAGTTTGATTCTGCCTGTGGTGCTGATACAGAGGCGCAGGCTTTGCACAGTTCTCAAAATCTTATAGCAGGCTATAAATACAGATTCAAAGGCACACATGCACTTCAGAGGACTGCATTACTAAGTAAACACACATCAAGCTATGAAGTTTTTGAGAGTAAAAGAAGCCAAAACAAAGATAAAACCAAATGCCAGTAGAATGCATGATCTTATAGCAATCCCAATGTATCATCTTCGTAGACAGACTTTAAAGCTCCAGATAGCCTACTATTTCCCTAATATGTGACTATAGTTGATCTGATTTGAAGCACTAATGTAACAATATATAATCCACTCGTAATCCTTTCCACCACTCTGTTGTTTTTCAGTCATTTTTCCAGCATACTGTTTTCGCAAAGCAAGTCAGGAAGAAAACATCAATCATCACCGAAGCCTAAAAAGTGTGTGTGGAGCTGGGGAGGGGAGAGAAATCAAATTAATCACTTAGGGCACAATTTAGCAAAATTAAGCACATTTAAATCACATTTATTGCAGTGAGATAGTTAGGCACATGCTTAACCCATGTGCTGTTCAAATGAATGGAATCTAAAAGCTTTCAGACTCAGACAGATCATAAGCTGGCATACTTTATATAGATATTCCATTTTTAACATGCTTGTTCTTTTGAAAGGTGGCAAAGAAACAATACCCAAAATGAGTACTAATGGATGTCAAATTAATGCTGTTAGATGAACATGGTCACATCGACCTCACAACTTTTGTCTCTGAAATGCTATGTCACTGACTTCTGCCATAAAGTCTTCTATGTAATTAATTTCTTTTGAGCAGTAATAATAACAGAGCATTGTAGATGAAAGGCTTCAAAAACTAAATAAAAGGAAAATGGGTAATAAATAAAAATGTGGGGTGAGCTCTAGGAATTTGGTCCTTTTTTCCTATACCTATTTCCCCTCATTGACTAATCCCAATGGTTTATTAGGAGGCCCAAGGCAGACATGGTTAATATTTTAGTATTGCCTGCAATACCATGTGGCAGTTTCACTTGGTACAATCACCTTTATATTTCATTTTCTGCATCCTAGTTTCCTAGAACTTCAATTTACCTGGGAACCAACTAGTCAGAAATCTTTTTTCTTTCTTTTTTAGATAAGCCTGGCTTGTCCCTCATGTATCATTAATACCTGTCTGTAAAACATAGCCTGTACCTCACAATGTCTGCATCTGGATACTTTGGGAATGAGGCTTTTGAAACACTGGAGTTTTGATAAACAAGAAGATAACAATATCGCCCTCAGAATATATTTAGTCAATTGTATTTATTTTGTAAGTGAGTGGTGATTTGAAGAAAAATGCAATAAAGTATTTATATTTAGGCATAAGAAACCGTCACTAACATCTGTATTTGAATAAAGGATCGTAGCCTGGCAGCCTCATTCCATTTTTTTGTGGTGGCTTCATGTCTGAGGGATGACCTGCAGGGCATCTCATGCTGACTATATATATTTTTTAGACTCCAGGTAAAAAACAACAACTCTTTTTTGTTGGACTTTTAGAGGCTGACGGATTAAGTCATTTTTATGAAGTTCTTAATCATGTTGTTTATGGAACCTGTGGGTTCCAACCCATGCATGTGTGGAAACAGTGGTGTTGTGACTTCTAGATGTTCTAAGGTAAAAAGGTAAACGTAAAGGACCCCTGGACAGTGAAGCCCAGTCAAAGGTGGCTATGGGGTTGCGGTGTTCATCTCGCTTACAGGCCGAGGGAGCCGGTGTTTGTCCACAGACAGCTTTCCGGGTCATGTGGCCAGCATGACTAAACTGCTTCTGGCACAACCAAACACCATGACGGAAACCAGAGCTCACAGAAATACCGTTTACCTTCCCGCCACAGCGGTACCTATTTCTCTACTTGCACTGACATGCTTTCAAACTGATAGGTTGGCAGGAGCTGGGACAGAGCAACAGGAGCTCACTACGTTCGGGGATTCAAACCACCAACCTTCCAATCAGCAAACCCAAGAGGCTCGGTGGTTTAGACCACAGTGCCAGCCACATCCCTTCTGGATTCACTATGATAGACCTGCCACCAGCTGCAACACTCTAAATTCAGAGATCATTTCATATGCCTGTTGCCTGCCATTTTCTCACTTTGTAGCACAGTGTATTCACATTTTTCAATAGTCAGTTTCTTATCTGGATCAGGCAATATGAACACAGCCTGTTTTATGGAACAGATACCTCCCCCATCCTTTCTTTACTTCTTTATTTTATGGTGTGTGTGTGTTTTCATAGCAAATTCTGTCAATACACAGCACTCCATCTCCAGAGAGTGGATGTCTGGTAAGCCAGATGACCTGAACAGTCTTGATATGATCAGAGACACCCCTCCCCCACCCACAACCACTGCACCCTCTTCTCTCAAAAGCTCTGGAATGAAAAGCTGCCAGAATTTAGACAGGCAGAACCATTTGCTTCAGTGAAGTCCAAGCCAGTCATGTAAGAGAAAGCAATGATTTCCCTCGTCCGGAACTCCGGAATCATTATTAGTTTCCAGTTCTCTGTCTCTGCATATGCCACACAGGAAATTATTATAAATTTTCCAGATGGAGGACATTATTAAATAAATTTACAGAATTAATGAAGTTCATCAGTTTTAAAATGTAACTTGGTACAGTCAGCAGACCACCATCCCATTCCCACCAGCCAACCAGTCTAGCAGGAGAGGGGGGAACTGACAGCCTGCTTCACCCCTTGGCTGCCTTTTGTTTTCAAAAAAATTGTCATCATGATATAAATCACACTAGCATCTCATCCTGGGCTCCATTAGTATTTTATGCTGGTAAAAATCTGCCGGTGCCACACCCCGCCCCCATTTCTCCCAGGATAATCTTCCTCAACCTGATTGTGACGACAACCAGTATTACTAATACTATATAGAGCATGGAGCCCTCCCAGAACTGCAATTCCTATCAGCCCCATCTATTTCATGGGCAATAGTTGGGGAGGATGGGAATTGTAGTCCCACATCTGTTTAGCTATCCCAGATCTAAAACATTAAAATCTCCACACTTGAAATCAGTACTTGAAAGAGCTGCAGGAGCTCATGAAACAGTAATAACTAAAACTCGGCTGGAGGTTTGAGTGATCTGAGATGACTTATGGGCTGAGGGGAGTGCCTTTCTTTTCATAGCCTACACCAGGGTGCAAGGGCTGTCTTTGAGAAGTGTTGCACCAGAGCCCTACAAATGTTCAAAGTTCTCATGGAGACCGTCAACAGAGCTGTGGTTCTTTCTGTTTTTAACAGACAGGGAAACTCACATCCTGGAAACCTGATGTGTCGGTCAACATACTTTTATCATTGTCATCATCATCATCAACAACAACAACCCCTTCTGGAGGCTGTAATTTTCAGCAAAATGTCAGAGGGACGGTGCTTAAATTATTGTCCCACCATTTTTTTTGTTGGGAATGGTATGTATTGGCTTAAGTGATTTATACACTGTTTCATATTTCAAAGAAAACTTTGAAGTGGTTATCACCACAACCACCTATGTTTTGCATCTGAGCAGTTACCCTGGATAGAATACAACAGTCAAGGGCTTCTATTGCAGTGATGGACCATCTGCCTTTCGTGCAGAACATCCCTGCTATCTCCGGGTAGGACTGTTAAGGACTGTCTGAAACACTTAAGAGCTGCTGTCAGTCAGAGAAGACAACACAGTCCTAGATGGACTGACTTTGTATAAGGAATCTTATTCCTATATTTCTATGTTCCTGTGCTCAATGCCTTACACATAGATAAAGTAGCTCTTTCGAACAGGCCTATACGTGTGTGTGTGTGTGTGTGTGTGTGTGTGTATTTCTTTTTTTTTTTTTTTAAATATATAAAAAAGCTTTATTTTATTATTCGCCAATACAACTATTAATACATTCGCATATTACAAACAAAATAAACTAACATTCACTCATTATTACATTCACTCATTTTTACAAACAGAGTAAACTAACATTCAATCATTTACAGAAAAACAACAACAACAACAAAAACAACAGATAAAGAACAGAAACGGGAAGAAAAACAAAAAGATCGACCAGTATTTCTACAGGGTTTCTCCTCAGAGCTTAATGAAATCGATTTCTGGCACTCATTTCTCAAAATTAAAAGAAAAGATCCATAGAAACCTGCCTGAGAAGACTGATACTCCGCATTTGGAAAGAGAAGCATCCAGATATCATTACGACACATGCTGTCATATTTTTTTTAATCTTCTATGGACTGTGAACTTGTGTAAAAAGCTTTTAAAAACAGCCAACAGTAAGGGAGAGTTGAGATTAAATTTTCATAGTGGATTTGTGATTTGCTAAAGTAAAGCTCTACTTATATTATTAAAAAGCCAATTCTATTGTATTTTCAGTAATAATGGTTGATTAAATATGAAGAGAACTTATTAAAGTAATTTAAATGAAAGATGATAATGAAGTAGGGGTACATTATGATAAACATCTACAATTGCCAGGCCAGATCAGAACAAGCAGTACATTTAATATCTTGGCTGGAGAAATTGCCTGTTTTTTTTTTTTAATCTGTCTTCCTCTTTTTTCTTCTTGTTTTAATAAAAAGCTTTACTTATTTCATATGCTTATTACAATACATATAATAAATATTAAACATAAAGCCAGTACTAAGAATCTTAGAATGGAAAATAGATGATATAGATGATAGATAGATAGATAGATAGATAGAGTGCTTTTTTCTAACAAAAATGTTTAGGGGTACTCTCATTTTGACTCAAGAAAACTACCATTTTATAGTTCAAATTGGGAAAAATAAATACAGTAAATGGACAAAAGTACAAAGATTCACAAAAAAATTAGGGGCATGTGTACCCCTGCATACCCCCAGAAAAAAGCACTGGATAGATTAGATAGATAGATAGATAGATAGATAGATAGATAGATAGATAGATAGATAGAGGTAGTTTCAGCCAGTCCCCACCCCCAGACTCTCAGGCTCATCCTTCCAATCAAATGGTTAGACCAGATGTGCAAAACTCTCCAAATATTGCTGAGCTACTGTATAACTCTCATCATTCTTGACCATTGGCCACACTATCTAGGGCTGATGGAGTCCAACAACAACCGGAGGACCCATGAGTTCCTCACCAACCCTTTTGTTTTGTCCATTCCTCTACTGAAAGCAAATTTCTCATACCTTCAGAATGAAGACGATGCTATGAGCAACAACATCACAGACACTCGGATAGACTGGTGGAACTGCATTCAGTAATATTCAACAGACTAAAATTATTAGTTAGCTTTAAGGTTCTAATCAGAACAATCAAAATGGTTAAAAATAACCAAGAATACTAGGAAGAAGAGTAATTGTGGAGAACTGCCTGCTAATTAAAAGAAGAACAAAAGTTGTCTAAACTTTGGAGATAAATTTCTTATATTTGACAGCTTATATCAACTTCCCCACTGTTCACCCAAGTTTGTTTTATTAGGTCGATTTATCTCCATTTATCTTACCTGAAACTTATCACTAAGCTTCAAGCCAGCTGAAGCCTAACACCTCCCTCACACACACCCCTTATTAGAAAAAGGTTCATCTAAATATTCCTTATCCTTCCCTCTAATGTCAAGGTTTTTAAAAACAAACAAACAAACAAACAAACAAACAAACAACACCACAGAACAAAATATTTATGACATGTTGTGGTTTAAGATCAAAAGCAGAAGGCTGACTAATGTGCTGTCAAATCCAGGTGTAATGACTGATGGAGCCTACTGTTGTATGATTACATCAGAGGCCTTGCACCTTTTCCCAGAAAAGAAGAGTTCCATAAAACTGTTCTGTAAATGACCTTCAAAGCCACCTGTTTGATTATTGTGCATCCTTTCTATAGTACTGTCACAGTACAAAGGGATTCAGAAAATAATGCTGACATTTTAGAGCAGGCGTCCTGTCTTTAGAAGCTTATAATCTAAATTCTTCCTGTGTGGGAGTCAACAAAGAGAGAGGGGGTGAGGGCACGGGACGAGAAAGGTGACAATGTGAGCTGATCTCAGTTGCACTTACTGGCTTAGTTTCAGCTGGGATAATGGCTCCAAGGTTAAGCTTAATTGGGGGCATATGTAAAAAATGAGAAGCATGGGGGAAATCCTGAGGTTTCTAAACTAAACAGGGCTTTCACAAGTGAGCTGTTGCTGTCAAATCCTAAAATTTTCGATTGTTTTGCATTTCCTTTACTCAGAATGACCGTTCCCCACATTAAATGGGGAGCGACTTTTGCGTGGTTGCGCACAGCACCCTTGGACCCCAGAGCGGCTCCTGCCAGTTCAGACTGGTGTTGCCTTCCCCGGGCTGGATACCTGTGGTCCCTGCCTACCTCAGCCAGTGTCCAATCCCGCCTGAGGGAGGCGTTGCCAGGGGGATTGGCCAGGTAAGAGGAGGGACCATCCAGCCCACACAATAGAAGACGTAGCTTACCTGGGGAAACGGCAGTCGGACTCCAGAGCTTCTCCCACCCTTCACTACCTCAATTGACGCTTATTTTGCAGGTTAACCTCTTCTTCACAGGTACGCAGGCACTGCTATGTCAAGGCCGCTGTTGAAGGGCCGGAAAGGAATTTCCCTGCATTGGCAGATTTCGCCTTTCCCGTAGCAAAACGTCACAACTTTGGCTGTTTCAGGCCTTGGGCGGAATCCTTTAGTCATTTTCCTAAATGGGGGGGGGGGCATGGGGCGGTGACCCCACGCCCCCAGTGCGGCTGCGATACCAGGGTTCCCATTAAAGGGATATGGGGGGAGGCACTGACCATACGCCAAGGGGTTGTCATTGCCCTCCCCCTCCAGCGACAGCGAACAGGGGGGCAGGCTATCTACTTGAACATATGTTCTCCAGAGCCAGCCCAATCCCCACACATTCTGGATAACCCTGAAGTTTCCTAGATCCCCGGCTGGGGACTGGGAAGGATAAACGCCCAATGCCTGCCTACATCTGAATCTTAATAAAGTTGTGGCCAATTTTAATCCCATAGCACGTTGTCCTGTGTCATTATTCCGCTCAGGGGCTGCCTGCAGTTTGGGGGACTCCGCCTGCCCACGCAATGTTCCAGTTGTTAAAACTAGCCCACCAGGCTCAAAACATTCATCCACACTCGGATTTAGGTTTGATGAGGCCCTAAGCTACTGAAGGTAATGGGGCCCTTTATATGTCCAGCTGTCCTTTGTCAACAACAAATTGTTGCTTTTTTGTGTTGAATATATGCTACATGGTAATTTATTGACCTAATAGGTATCTAAATCCATTTGCACATGCAGAAGGCAGGCACCCTATATACAGAAATGAGCAACCCTATGATATTTTAGGGAGCAGGCTAGCAGGCGGGGCCCATTACTTACATCATAGGAACCAACACAACACAAAACAAAACACTTTTGCTGTATGTAGGTTTAATTTTATTTATTTTGTATCTTTTATTTTGGAAATGTACATCCAGGTTTTATTTTCCTTTAATTTTTTTTGGGGGGGGGCCAAGACAGTGGGGCCCTAAGCTGTAGCAGAAGTTTGGATGAGCCCATTCTCAATTTTAGTGTATGTGCTGCCGAAGCAAGCATGAGGGTGAGCCCACTCTCAAGTTGTTTCATAATTTTATCTTAAAAAAAAAACCCCAACAACTATTATTACAAACTTGGCACATTTAAGTGTTGCTGCTTTGTTGCATTCAAAATTCAATAAAGATAAATTAGTAATTAATTAAGGGCACCGCCACCAGAAAAGTTTAGGGTGCTTGGAAAAAAGCGATAAAGCAAAGAATATTGTTATTTCTGATATGGAGAAATAATTCTGACATCATGCAGAAGAAATTAGGCACTATTTCAACCACATATCTCTCTGCAAGGGAAAGCATTTGTCCAGCACACCACTAAGCACTGCATATCGACACAAGCTTCCTTGCTTGTGTCAAAATGTCAGGAAAATAATGTGACATGCTCTGAGTATACGCAGCAGTTCAGAGCTGCTTTGTGAACTCAAATCAAAGCTGCTTACCCCTGTATTCTGGGTGGAACAGAAGTGCAAATCTATTCCATCTATTTCAAAGCCCAATTATTTGTTATGAAGAGAAACTTTCATTTTAAAAAAAACCACCGGGAGGAAACAATTGTCTATTGAACAGGTTCAGCTCACCTTCTTCTCACAAAGAGATATTGCTTTTGCATTCTACTTTCTGCTAAGTCCTTTCCTCCCTCGGACTTTATGAAAAGATTTTTTTTTCAAGACAGCAGCAGCTTCTTAAAAAGGAATTTCATCTTTGTATTGGGTTTCCCAAGCATTTTTTTTTTTGGTCTAAAACCTTGGCCAAGGTCCAAAGAACAGTACAGTTAGTTACACCATGTACTCAAGAACTCTTTGAGCTTATGTTTTTTAAATCTTCCCACGCCACATGGCATGCCACTTTTAAGACAGGAAGTTCTGAAAGACCTGCTCCCTTCCTTGCAGGTCCCCCCCCCCACATACACATACCTGACCTGGGAGAATGGAGCTCTGACTGACTCCAGCTACAAAAGCTGAGGCTGCTGAAAACACCCAAAAAACCATCATCTTGGCTGTGAATTCTGGGAGACCTGCTCCCTGCCTCACAGGCTTTTCCCCCACCTTGCCTGGAGGGATGGGGCTCTGACTGACTCCAGCTACATAAATTTGAGGCTGCTGAACAGAATCTTGGGATGGGGTGTTCTTTTCGGAGTTTATTGTGAGGTGTGAAGTTGTTGCCCTTGGGTTTTTGTATATTTTGGATCTTGTGATTTAGGTGGAAATTGTTCAGTTTGGCTGTTTATTTTAATTGTTTATGACAAACCTAGACAGCATCTTAAAAAGCAAAGACATCACCTTGCCGACAAAGGTCCATATAGTTAAAGCTATGGTTTTCCCAGTAGTAATGTATGGAAGTGAGAGCTGGACCATCAAGAAGGCTGATCGCTGAAGAATTGATGCTTTTGAATTATGGTGCTGGAGGAGACTCTTGAGAGTCCCATGGACTGCAAGAAGATCAAACCTATCCATTCTCAAGGAAATCAGCCCTGAGTGCTCACTAGAAGGACAGATCCTGAAGTTGAGGCTCCAGTACTTTGGCCACCTCATGAGAAGAGAAGACTCCCTAGAAAAGACCTTGATGTTGGGAAAGATGGAGGGCACAAGGAGAAGGGGATGACAGAGGATGAGATGGTTGGACAGTGTTCTCGAAGCTACTAGCATGAGTTTGGCCAAACTGCGAGAGGCAGTGAAGGATAGGCGTGCCTGGCGTGCTCTGGTCCACGGGGTCACGAAGAGTCGGACACGACTGAACGACTGAACAGCAACACTTTTGTTATGCTGTAGTTATGTATTTCTTTAGGTTGTAAGCTGCCTTGAGCATGACTTGAACTGTGGAAAGGCAGCAAAGAAATAAAATTATGCACGTATGCAAAATGGGTGTGTTCGTCTTCAAAAGCAGGCCATGAGATGCCCTGGTGGGTGGTCCATTGTTTGAAGGAAAGAAGCTGAAAGTCCCACTACAAGGCAAAGCTGAGCTGATAGATATGACAAAAGTATCTCTTTGGATATAAGCCATTTGTTGAAGGTATCAGCCACTGCCATCATTGTAGAAGGAATGAACAATTCCTTCCTACTACTTTTCCTAACAAATTATCCTCTACAACAGAGCCATCAGACTGAAAGCACTCACATAGGTTAGCCTGAAGGGTTTACCAGGGTTTTACAGATTGTGTAAACAGGAATGTGAAACCAGACCACAAAAGGGGGAAAGGTATGACTCATGTTATTGACAACAAAGTGAGGCAAATTGCCACAAGACTCCAGCTGCAACAGGGGACATAATTATCATTCAGAGACAATTCATAGCTTGCAAGAACATAGCACAGAAAAAGGTGGCTTGTCCCCATAGGTATATGGGGGCAACCAACTTTTTCTCTGTACAATTTCCAAGGAAGGTACTGCATGTTATGACTTATAGTAGCTTCCTGTGAGCATTATAAGACAGCTCCCCCCCTATTTTCTCTTTCTCTTTCTTTCTGTTGTTCCTTTCTTTTCTTCTTCTGTTTTTCTCCTTTGTTTTGTATTTTTTGTAGCTGCAATTTACTGTATTATGGGGAAATGTCGATTTTTATTTTTATTTTACTTTTTTTTTTAAAAAAAAAATACAGCTTTTGTTGCCTGTTAGCTGCAGAGGAATTATTAGCTGCTGTAAACAGATATAAAATGTTAAAGAAATAAAAAGTAGCCCTCAGAACACCATAGGTAGGTAGGTAGGTAGGTAGGTAGGTAGGTAGGTAGGTTTACACTGGGCAGTTTTTTTCCATCCACCCATGAACAGAGCAAGCTGGAACCATCTTTTTTTGCACACATAAAATCAATAAGGAATGAGAATAAGGTGACCCTTCCATCCGTAACTTTGGCAAAGGATAATGGCCATTCCTCTGATCTTCAGGTGGAAGCAAGTGTTAGACCTTTTCCATCTAGTCCAAGGAGATTTCACCACTGGTGCAGGTAGACCATTCTGCAGTCAGTTCTCCTAGTTTTAGAAGCATCGTCTTCAGTTGACACAACTGGAACTAATTAGGTTCAAAGTTGTTCTCCTCCCCCCTTGTCATACATACTTTTCCTTCCGTATTCTAGATTTTATGTCCCTTGTGCTAGCAAAAAAAGAAGGTTGTTAATTATCTCATGGTAGCCTTGCATCATTTCTTTAGCTGTTGCCAACACAGCATGATACCAACATACAATGTTTTTGTAAGCATCCAGGTGAGAGAGGAAGTCTTTAAAAATAGGGACATAACTATGATCTTTAGACAACCCCCCTTTAGTAACTCCCTCATGTCCTCTTGACCTTTCCGCAATTCACAGCACACTTCTTCCTTCTGCTCCTTCCAAATCTCTGCAATCCTTGTCTCAGTCCAGTTCAGATTTCAGGCATCAGCTTTCTGATCCAGACATACTGCAACATATTCCATCCTTCTTCATATTTATGTTAACAGTAAGCATAAACATAAAGCTTCATGCAGATTCTGGCCAAAAGCTTTGTTCATGTCAGGTCAGACTGACCAGGCTTTCAAAACATTAAAATACAAACAAGCGCTTCTGATAGTGTCTTGAGTATACAGTTTTAAAGAGCATTAAATTAGCTTTTAGTTTCTGTTGTTTGCTCAACATGAATGCAATGTGGTAAAGAATTATTGTTTTGCTTTAATGTTGGAGTACATGGGACCCGCATTTGCAGTTCAAGAGTATTTTTCTCCTGTTGAATTAACAGATAAGAAAGAAGCTACATGGTTGAGTCATTCATCTTCAACAACCAGCCACACACATTGTGTCTGCATTAATTGCCAGAAAACACCCTGGAATCCTTCATGTTACTTTGACTAATAGCAGTTTCTTTGTTTCCTATGCCTTGTCTTCTAAAATAAACAGTGGCTTAAACTCCATGAGAAGTATTGTTCCAACAGAAGGCTCAAAGGAGAGCAGAATATTAATCTTCTGAATAGGCTGCTGAAGGAAAGATCAAGGACTTTAATATGATTATTAAAGAAACTGGTTGAATGTTTTTGTACAATCACCACCACCCCAGATAATTTCCTCTTATAACTGCATAGACAGTAGGAAGGCAAAGAAATAACGCTTCCTACCTAGCACCCCAAATGTGATGTGGAGACACCCTATTTGATTCCCACCCACCCCCACCCCCAGTGACATGTCTCATCTCTTGCTCACTGCTGTAGGCCTCAGAAATGCTGTATTATTTCACCTGGGAAATAGTGCTATATTGGTCAAAGTTGTGACAGGTCTAGGTGCCACTTCAGAAACCTGGTGGGAACAAGCCTGTCTAAGTGACAGCCTATGTTAGATGTGCCGCCAGAGCATACACTCTGCAATGTGAGCAAGAACTAAAGTGATTTAGAAATGCTTGTATGGGGTTAGGGTTGGGGTGAATCAGTTCTGATTGACAGCAGTAGAAAAAGGAAGCTAGAAGGTCTGACAAGAAGAAGAAGAAGAAGAAGAAGAAGAAGAAGAAGAAGAAGAAGAAGAAGAAGAAGAAGAAGAGTTTTAATTTGATATCCCGCTTTATCGCTACCCTAAGGCAGTGTTTTTCAACCTTTTTTGGGCAAAGGCACACTTGTTTCATGAAAAAAATCACGAGGCACACCACCATTAGAAAATGTTAAAAAAATTAACTCTGTGCCTATATTGACTATATATAAAGTAATTTTTCAATTTTTCCCACGGCACACCAGGCAACATCTCGCGGCACACTAGTGTGCTGCGGAACAGTGGTTGAAAAACACTGCCCTAAGGAGTCTCAAAGCAGCTATTCTCCTTTCCCTTCCTCCCCCACAACAAACACTCTGTGAGGTGAGTGGGGCTGGAGACTTCAGAGAAGTGTGACTAGCCCAAGGTCACCCAGCAGCTGCATGTGAAGGAGCAGAGACGCAAACCCAGTTCAGCAGATTATGAGTCCACCACTCTTAACCACTACACCACACTGGCTGTAGTTTCAATTTTGTGTGTGTGTGTGTGTGTGTGTGTGTGTATATATATATATATATATATATATACACACACACACACACACACACACACACACACACACACACAATTTTGTATTAAGTGGTAGCAGCACACCACTTAAGTAGAGTTTGTTCCTTCCAATCCAGTCTCTGTGGCTCATTTGCAATCTTGCAGATGCTGCACATCACACTGAGAATTGTTCTGCCCTCTTGCCTAAACCTATTCCAGGAAACTTTTGCTGAGAAGAACTAAGGTTGAGGGGTGATGGGTGGTTTGGCATGGAAACAACTTTCAGACACAATGCTGCTTTTTAGTTGCTGATTTCATAATGAACAGAAGAAGAGCCTGTTGGATCAGGCCAATGGTCCATCCAGCCCAACTGCGTCCTGTTCTCACAGTGGCCCACCAGCAGAGCCGTCTCATCCATTGGGGCTGGTGGCGCGGCGCACCAGGGCGCAATGGCCTGGAGGGCGCCTCCGCCCTCCAGCCCCGCTGGCAGCACCTGCCGGCAGCGCCCTCTGACTCCCGGCAAGGGAGCTGGCCGGCCACGCCACGCCCTCTGGCTGCCCAGCAGAGCACAGGAGCTCTGCGCGCCCTTCCAGCACTTCCGGGACGGGAGGCGAGGGAGCCGGCTCGCGCTCCCGCGCGCAGCCGGGCAGCTCGTGCTCCGCGCGCAGCCGCCCGCCCGCCCGATGCAGCGTGAGCTGCCCAGCCGCGCCGCGCCGTCCGGCTGCGCGCGGGAGCGCGAGCCGGCCGCCCTCGCCTCCCATCCCGGAAGAGCTGGAAGGGCGTGCAGAGCCCCGCGCCGCTCCAGCGCCACGCCCCTCATCCCCCGCTCGCCCACCCCCCTCCCAAGGGGCGGCAAGCGTGGGAGGGAGGCGGCGGAGAGGCGGCATGGCGGGGGCGCCGGAGGGATAGCCGCGCCAGGGCGGCAGATCCCCTTAAGACGGCTCTGCCCACCAGAGAAGGGTTGGTGCTCCAAGATTTATTACCTGTGGTCTACATGAATCTCCATCACTTCTTATTTTACCCTTTTTATAGATGCCAACAATTTCCCCTATCACCCATCCCTCCGATACTTCCCCTTGCCTGTGAATTTCAGTTAAAACTTCAGCTAATCGTGCTATTCTTATTACTGTGAATGCTTAACAATACTCTGATATAAACCCATCAGGTCCTCATGCTTTACCTGTTTTTAATTTTTAAAAATCAGTTCTACATTCTTATTTTCTGGTCCATGAATTCTCTTGTCTTCTGCACTTGACCTTTGGAGGGTAGTTTCCCCCCACCCCAAAACACTTTTAATACTTCCCTCATTTGTTGCCTGGGTTCTATGTACCTTATTCTAATATTTGATAAATTATTTGTGTGATCTCATCCCAATACTACCTACCTCTTTGTTCATTATCGAGGAAGTTATATTATTTTCTTGTTTCTTCTCCCTGTCAGAAACAACTATGAATTCAGAGATTCTATATTGTCATGGGGTACCATGACCACTTATTTCTTTAACTGGGAATAAATTAAAATGAAGCACAATGGGAGCAAAACTGGAATTTTGTTAACAAGCACTATGAGAGATAATATATAGTGGTTTTGCTAGCAAAGGCACAGTCCTTAGTTTCTGTAAAAACTTACTTTAATTAATAAATTTGCTTATAACTTTCCTCTATGGGACTGTTTCTAATAAATCCAGTTCCTCCTAGAATGTTTTACCCTGCCTGTAAAATGCCCCCAGCCTCTTTCTAGGATCTCTTCCTTTCCCTAAGGAAATTAAACTGGTGCACCCTGCCTAACAAACCCCTAACCACCCAGTTACTTCCCTAGCCAGACCCTATCTGGCAGTTAAACTGTCAAATTCTACTCTTTTTTTAAATCCTCCACTCCCTCTTGATTGGTCATTTCACCACCATGCCACGATTGGCTTTGGGGTCTCCAGGAGGCTATCCTATGTTCTGTCTATCACTCTAATATCTTCGCCTTAAAAGATTTTGTCTAATTTACTGATTCACCCATTTTGGGATCTGCAACAAAATTTGTGTCAGGGTATCCTCGTTTTGTAAAAGGAGTACTCATATACAGTCTTCATTATTCCATTTTACCACACTCCCTCAATTTTCCATTTTCTTTTCCATTCCATTTGGACTAGACTGTTTAGGGTTGTCTGTTTTCTTAGAAAATGTGATAACATGGATAATTTCTGAGGTTCAATGAATACATATTCCGATTCATGAATTTTTCAGATTCTGTGCTGCTAGTCCAATGTAATTAGCCATTGACTCATCCTATCAGGATAATCACCGCGCAAGTAGCATCAATATATACCAGTACCATCTCTGAAACATCTTGGAGATTTCCAGACCAGCAGTTGATAAATGGAGATTGATTGAGTGTAATTTGAATGTGACTCAGCAGGGAGTACCCTCCTGATGTCTGGAGCTATGCTAAAAATCAGCCTAAGGCTCTGGTTCACATCAATGCTTTTTTAATGCCACGCTAATATGATTTAGTGAAAGTAGATGCCAGTGTCAATGCAGACACTATTGTGAAATAATGCCAATCACACTGAATTACTTCTTCTTCAGAAGAAAAGGAGTTTGGATTTGATATCCCGCTTTATCACTACCTGAAGGAGTCTCAAAGCAGCTAACATTCTCCTTTCCCTTCCTCCCCCACAACAAACACTCTGTGAGGTGAGTGGGGCTGAGAGACTTCAAAGAAGTGTGACTAGCCCAAGGTCACCCAGCAGCTGCACGTGGAAGAGCGGGGACGCGAACCCGGTTCCCCAGATTACGAGTCCACAGCTCTTAACCACTACACCACACTGGCTCTCAATGATTACAAGGGAGATGAAAAATGGCATCAAGGCTAATTCCCACTTGGCAGGAAAAAAATCCGTTGTATTCTGTTACAAAATTCTTCATTGTTATTAGTTATTTATTTTAGAACTTGAAACTTTTTCAAAGGTCCTTTATTCAGAGAATTAATGGCTAACAATTGGCAAGAAAGTTGGAGCTGGGGATTGTTGACACTAGGCCTGCCCATGATGAATAAGTTCCCCTTTCTTCCCTCTTAACACTGCTTGACATATCTACACATGGGTAGTGGTGAATGACTTTCCAGTTTCTGCAGAGATGTTATCTGCAAACCCTTGGATGTGGGCGCATTGTGACAAAGGAGAAAATGGCATATATAAAAACAATGTCGTCTACACCAATCTGAAATAAGTAAGTATAAGATTGCTAAAAGGGAAAGAAAATACAGCAGACTAAATAAGCAGAGGTTGTCAGATCCTCTGCATGATAATGACTCTGTGTGTTCATGATTGTTGAACAAGGGCTAAGGGACATTAAGAGACATGAAGGGTCATATCTATTCATGAGGTGCTAGAGCAATTCTGAATTAGGAAAGATGTTGATGGACACTAATATAAATTAGTGGTGCAGTGGTGCTTCTGTAGATAGGTAGAAAGAGTCGTTGGTGATTGAGGTTGGAGTGCCACAGAAGGATAGGGAATGTGTGACCAAAAAAAGACTCATGTCACCATTCCCCATTAAATTTCATTCTAGATGCTTGTGAATGACACATAGTTATTTTGTTGGGTGATTCACTCATTGGTTCGGTGCAACCTATGGTAGCATCACATATTTTATGTGATTGTGGACCATTTTCACATATGCAGTAGAACTGTGATTACAAAATAGAGCTTCTTTAACATTTCCATAGCAGTTCTTTCTACATTGCAGATATGTATTTCTGAGGGGGGAAAGGCCTAGAATCAGGCATAGGCAAACTCGGCCCTCCAGCTGTTTTGGGACTACAATTCCCATCATCCCTGACCACTGGTTCTGTTAGCTAGGGATGATGGAAGCTGTAGTCCCAAAACATCTGGAGGGCTGAGTTTGCCTACGCCTGGTCTAGATCTACCTTTAAGATACACACTATGAGAAGGTCAAGGTAGAAAAGTTTATTCCCTGGAAATTGCCCATACCTTTCTTGGGAAGACCTTTCTTAGACCTTGAGGACATGTGCTGTTAGATTTTCATTGCAGGCTAAAAAAGTATGAGTCGATCCTATGATAATGATTCTTCAGAAATTATCTACCATCATCAGAAATTATTCACCATCCACTTTTCCTTTCTAGGGACTGTTTGGAACACTTTGGAGCACTGTTTGCTTTTCAAGTAACATCTCTTAATCACAACAAACTGTCACAGGCTGTCAGTCAAGAGCAGTGGAAATGATAATGACCAGCTCCAGGCTAGGAAAATGCTTCTAGCTTGATTTCAGATTGATGGCACGGCAAACAATTGTGCCCTCCTCAGACTTTGATGAACTGATTTGTGCGGTCTGGAAATTCCATTCAGAAGGCCATAAATGTGCTCTTGGCTTTTCAAAGAGCAATTGCAGAGGCTTTGTTCTGGTGGCGCAGTAATTATGGAGCAGATATTGATTTGCTGCTTAGGCACTTAATGTATCATTTTGTGTGCTGTTGGGCAATAACACCTAGGATTTGTAATAGTCAGGTCCATGCTAGCACAGGGGACAACATAGCTCTGATTGCCAGATGCTGAAGACCAACAATGGTAGCTATCCATGCTTGTAAATTTCCCAGGGATATATGTCTGTCGCCCCGACAAAGAGAATGCTCATCTAGAAATACATTTCTAACATTTGGATATTTTATTTTATTTTGCAAGATCTGAATCTGCAGACGGAATGTCTGGTATGATTCCAGGACAAGAATATTGTTGAAAGATTAGAAGTATTAGAATGCGGTGAAATGTAATTGAAGTGGTACATATTAAGAGGACAGCTGTGAGTTAGATGATGATGCAGTAGGCATCATGGTGTTACATGGTGTTACAAGGAGAAACAACAGTAACTCTGCTTCTCTTGGCACCAACATAGAACATAGGGTTGATAAACTTAATAGTTGCAAGTCTGAATTTCATAAACAAAAAGATCAGTGCTATTTTTCTAGAACAACATGAACACCTCCCTTGTTCTCTTAGAAAGCCCACCAGAGAGGTGTCAGAACTGGAAAAAAAGCCCTGACAAAGACCACATGACTCACTAAAGGTCACAATACGCACATCCTTCAATCGTGGCTGAAATGTATCTGCAAGTGTTACTGAATGCTAGTAATGCTAATTAGTTGTAGACTGAACATAGAGGCCATATTGGAACTAGTTGTTCCTATTGGAGCTTCTGCTTTCAAAGGGAAGAAGAGTTCTTAACAATAGGAGATATTACTTGTTTGCATTCTGCAGGTGAACAGAAACCAGGATCATCAAGACTATGCAGGTTCACTCAGGACCGGTGCTAGGGCTTCTTGCGCCCTAGGCGAACCACCTTCTGGCGCCCCCTGCTTTAGCAGGAGGTGGAGGTGGTGGAGAGGCAAGCAGCAGTTTCTCCGCTGTAGCAGAGAAGCTGCTGCTCGCCCGTCCCGCCGCCCACCCCCCGCCAAAGCCTGCTTTAGCGGGAGGTGGGGGTGGTGGAGAGGCAAGCAGCACCTCTCCGCTACAGCAGAGAAGCTGCTGCTAGCCCGTCCCGCCCCCCCTGCCCAAGCCTGGCCAGCGCCCCCTCCATTTTGGTGCCCTAGGCAATTGCCTAGTTCACCTAAATGGATGCGCCGGCCCTGGGTTCACTTTTGAGTCCAGATACTCCTAAATTTCTTTGTCTCGTATGCTGATGGGGGTGTGTGATGCAACCAGGGATTTTAATAGTTTCATTACCAGATTTTATGGATATGTATTTGTATATGATTGCACATTGGTTGGGGGGGGATTTGCCAGAGACATGGACCAAAAGCCTAAATAAATAAATAAATGTTATCATTTTTAAAAAAATAAATAAATCACAGATAATGGTCTTCTTTCATTTGTGAGTGTTAATGGCGACCCAGAAAGGCATTTGCCTTGCCCAAGTTTCCACCTGAAGTTTGCAACCTATTTATAGTCTAGTAAGTATACAAATAATGATGGGTTTCAAATCTTCACAATGAATGGCAAAGGTCTAATTACATTTCCACAGTAAAATATGATTGCTGGAGGAAAAAGTGAGGGGATGCCTTTCTTCATCTGGAAAATAACTAATATAATGCAATCACAGAGATTTCAAGCTGCATTCGCTATGCAAAGGTGCATTTCATACAATATTATGGAATGCTTTTTTCTATGCAAAAAAAATTTCTCATAAAAAAATAAAAATTGAGCTACAGATCGAGCGAGCAATTTACAAATGTTTTAATCTGAACTAGCTCTAAATAAATCATTTGCCATAATTCTTCATTCTAAGCATTTGCTGCTGTCATTTGGTAGCAGGTTTGCAATAACCTGCTTAAGCACCTTACCAAAACATGAAGTAGCCATAAAATAATAATCAGTGTTTGATACTACAAAAGGGAATATGGGTCCAAAAGTATCATCTAATAGGGGAGTGGGAGGAATCAAGAAGGTCCTTGAAGGATGAAATCCTGTAAATATGGAGAACTTTGCATTATTACTACTTCAGATTGTTGAGAAACGGGAATCTGTGGAAGCAGAAAATAAAAGTTGTACAATATATTTCAAGACTAGAATGTTCAAAACTTCATACATAGCCCATGTTTTCAAAGGCTTAACTAATTAATCCTATGAATGCTCCTATGTGAATACCTCATAGATACTGGATAATTATTTTATAGATAGGGAAAGAGATTGATGTGGCAATCCATATCAACAGATTAAAATTGACTTTTTCCTCTCTCTCTTTTTTTAACTCTGTACCTGATTTGTTGGAAACGCTGTGATAGCTTTGAACCTCCCAAATCCATGGAACTGTTCAGTGGTCAGATGATACTGATTTTATTTCATCATTTAAAAGCATTTACATGACACTTAATATTTCAAATCTTCAGACGATTTCACTTCCCACCAGCCACATGAAGTGGTATGTATGGTAAATGCTTTTAAATGAAGAAATAATTGCACCTTTGAATTATCATTTAAACCGGGTAAATATATTTCTGCAGTTCAATGGCAGTATGCCATCTTTGTTACTAAAATGTGTGTCAACATCACAAATTCCAGTAGGTAGAACACAGAGAGAGTTGTCATACTGGGACCGGATTGGCGATGTGTAACTCCCAGTTTCTCTCTTCCTTTGTTCTGTTTCTGGTCTTCCCTTCCCTTGCAGGGCTCATTAACAGAAGGGGCAAACAAATCTCCCATACTCTGCAAGAGCTGGTCGTGTTTTCTTGCACATACATCCCATACCCCCCCAACATTCCTCAGATGAAAATAGGGACATTTCTCACTGCCCCACAACTGACCCTCATCAATAATTCCATTTTTGTCACCCCTCACTGCAGAGCATTTCCTTTCAGAAGAAGGGCAAATTCCACGACCACAACACCAACAGGGCACAGCACACACACACCCTCCACCATCCTGAGAAACCCCCATTAAACCTGATTTTATTTATTCCTTGGTACATTTACAAAAAGAAAGGGGCCAGAAAGAGATTTTTAGAAATGGGCAAGCTTAGATGTAGATGCATGAAGCATATTATTATTATTATTATTATTATTATTATTATTATTATTATTATATCAAGACTCCTTGATTCACCCTTTTTTTCCTGCCCAGGGTGATCCTGCCCTCTGCCTTTCCCTCAGAGCCAGCACGTCACTTAGGGCTGAGTTTTCGAGGTAGCGACGGCCTCTCCTCCTCCTCACCTGCTCTCCAACAGCTGCTACAAGCTGCCCAAGGGAGGAGGCCAGCCATGGAGAAGCCACAGGGAGGCAATGGGATGCTCCCTCACCATCATCACTGCCACTCAGGTGAAGCGCTGGCTCTTCCTTCTCTCCAAGCTTGGTGGCAGCAGCACTGGCAGGAGAAATAGGGGCATTCCGGGATCGAATCAGAAGCTGGGATGGCTTTCGTAATTCCAGGGCTGTTGCTGGAAAATTGGGACACTTGGAGGGTATGACATACTTGTGGTCAAGCTGGTGACAGTGAGCACACTTTTGTGCCCAGTGGAATTCCTGTGTGTGGGAAATAGGCCCTCCGTCTTTTGTGTTTTTCTCATTTCATTTGTCATTGCTGGCAACAGTTAGCTCATCATTATTCTGTCGTAATAGCAATCAGTTTTTGCACACATCTTTATCAATTTCTACACACACACACTGTGTCACTTAATTAATCTATGTTTGGAAAATCCCAGTTTAATCCTCCTTTATTTGATACACATAGCATTCTGCTTCTGCTTACAATCAATTGTAACAGTAAGGGCACCTTCAATTTCTATGTCGGTCTTTCTTAGCCAGGAAATGACATTGATTTTGTAGGGATCCGGCAGGTTTTATAGGGATAGCATGTTAATCTGACTTGAAAGGTCACCACTTTGTACCCGCAGAAATGCCACGAGACCAGATGTGCAGCCTGCACAGCATAATGGCAATATTCACTGATGTTTCATGCATGCATAGCAATTCTGAGATCTTTTCTTTTCTTTTCTTTTTACAAAAAAAAATCCATCTTGCCATTTGAGTGGCAGTATAACTTGCTATGTAGATATTAGCTTATGCAAATTACAAGGTTTCTAAAAGGTTTGTGTTGTCCCCCACCCCCACCCCCAGTTGCTGGTTTTGTTGTGATTGCGGCTGACAGCAGATGCCAAGAAGAACAGGGTTTCTGTGACGCCTGGTTGTTGCTGCCACTTCCCCAAATTTAGCATTTAGAGTAGGCTCTCACATTCCACACATTCTCCCAATAAATTTAAATAACTACTCAGCTTTAGGAGTTTGCAGGGAGCAGGGAAGCAATGTTGCTTGTTGACTGAGCAAGGATTTCTTTTCAGTATGAATCAACTCTGGGCAACCCCAGCCATGTTTCTGTTTGGCTCCCAGAAGCAGCAGAAAGAAGGCGATTGCATGCCACCCAACTGTCCCGTTTTAAGTGGGACATCCTCGGAGGTATGTGGGAGGTATGTGATGAACATGGGTCATGGGAAACTTTCTTTGGTTGGAGAGACACATTCCCTTCTGCACATTATTGTGAGGTGGGGGCACATGCCAGTGAGGAGTGGGGCCAGAGGTAAAAGTGGTTTCTACACAGATTGGCTAGGGCAACCCAGTCAGATGGGTGTGGTATTTTATTATCAATAATAATAATTGAATAGGAGGTCCCATTTTCATCAGAGAAATATTGGAGGGTATGTGTATGCACTGTCCAATGGCCCCAGAGATCAGACCTCTTGGTTTATGGCTGAGAAGTGTGTTTGTCACACCATTATAATTCAGAAATTAGTGGCATCCACCGGCAATAAAGTTGAACAAGTATGTTAGAGACTTCTGTTGTTATGGACAGTCTATTTGACTCATTTATAAATTTACATTCTCTGCATCTGAGGCATGTTTTTAAAAACACAAATCTTCATTCCCTCAGGCTTCCTTCTCCTTCTATAAAATGGGAATAGAAAGGATGCTACCTCACTAGAGCATTTTTAGTGCCAAACACAATCCACATTGCAAAATACTTTGCAAATGAAGATGGATTAGGTGTAAGTCATAGCAATATGCAATGTAAACGTTGCAATTACTCTGATTGTATACCTAGTGACGCTGACAATTTACCATAAAAAGAAAAAGGAATTGCTCTGTTCATTTGTAAAAGGCATACCTTCTCAGCAGATCAAAAAAGCAGGCATCGCTTCCTCCTCTCTATATTGTTATACGATTGGGGTCTGAATGCCTCCAGGTCTGTGCTTTTATATCTACAAGATGGGATTCTGCAGAGAAAGAGGCTGCTAAGTTTGTGGAACCAGTCTCTTTGTTAAGCTAATAGCTCTAGCCAAGTCAGTTAAGTGTCTCTTTGTACTGTATAATTAAAGAGTGAGTTGCAGGTGTGTTGTCATAGGAACGAAATAGTTGGAGAAGCTTCCAGAAGGTGGGCTGAGCAGCGGAGACCTTCCCATCCTCCTCTGGCTACAGGTTATGTTATCAATAAATGCAAGAGAATAGACCTGCAGCCAGTCTCATCTTGCAGTTCATCAGCTTCAACATTTCTCTAATGAAAATAGGGATGTCCTATTCAATACTAAAATACTAATACTAATAATTTTATTTGTACCCTTCCCATCTGACTGGGTAGCCCCAGCCTCTTTGTGAGGCTTCCAACATATATAAAAACATAATAAGACGTTAAACATTTAAAAAAACCTTCTCTATACAGGACTGCCTTCAGATGTCTTCTAAGGGTTATATAGTTACTTATCTCATTGGCTCGTGGGTCTCATAACTCCATACCCTCCAACATTTCTCTGATGAAAATAGGGACATCTTATCACACCCTCCAACATTTATCCAATGAAAATAGGATGCCCTAAGAAAAAGTGGGACATTCTGGGATCAAATCAGAAACCAGAACAGATTCTGTAAATCCAGGGCTGTACCTGGAATAAGGGACACTTGGAGGGCCTAAGCTATGGCTTTGTGCTTTGCGCCCCACATCCTACCCAAAACTTATAACCACAAAGAAAACACATCCCCCCTCAAGAACCCTGGCAACTGTAGTTTGCTATGGGTGCTGGGAATTATAGTTCTGCAAGTGGTAAACTATAGTTCCTGGGATTCTTGGCAGGGTGCGTGTGAATGCACTTTAAATGTATGATGCGGGATACAAAAATGCATGAAATCAAGGTTAGCTGTACAGAGGAGAGAGATTTGACTGATGAAGATTATGTTGCAGATGAAGAGCAAGAATACTTGCTCCTTGTTTTTTAACAAAACGTTTATAGGAAGATTGGAGAACCTGGACTACAGTGCCCAACATCTCTGACCATTTGCTGTGCAGACTACGGCTGATGGAGTCCAAGGGCCTCTGTAGAGCCACAGGTTCTCCATCCCTGTCTTCTGTTTCACCCTCATCCTTAAATGACCTGTGACTTCTTAAACCGGAACCACACAGTCAGTGCCTAAAATGGATCTCTCCTGCTCAGGAAACTAACTTAACTACCTAGTAGCTCTCCATCAACAAAATCCATTTCACTTTTTCAGTTCCTTTTTCAGGGCTCTTCTGGCTGCCACTGATAAGCTGGCAAGCGTGCAATGTGCCCTGGTTTCCATGGTACTGACCGCTTCAGCAGAACAGAAAACCCTTTCTTCCCTTAGCTTTAAGCCAAGACCTCTCTTATCACGCCACTCTCCTAAGAGTTTCAAGAGAGATACAGAACAACCAAGCAATGCTGTACTGAGAGCACACATCAAAGGAGCCAGAACTGGCAGAGGCACCTGGAGGCTTCTAAAGTGCATCAGCCAGCAGCTATTAAAGTGAGACGAGAGAATTGCCAGCAGAAAATAAAATAAATCCCATGTGCAGTCAGTGCACATATCCCCCCTCCCCCCCAAAAAAAACCTTTCAACAAGAGGGGTGATTTTTAGTTTTGGTTTTTATTTTTATATATGGTACTTTCTTCCAAACTTCGATAAAAGGAGAACTAGCTTACATGGAAGTGAGGAGCACAATTCTTTTTACCTGTTTTCACCTACGTGCAGGCGGTTGAAACACTTGCAAATGACTCCAGGTGGAAGAGGTTAATCTTTCAGCTGAAAATGCCTGTTGGACCTTTATGTTGGATTTGATACAAAAGTCGCAGTAATAAATCGATGTGAAGAGGGCAAGCTTCAGCCCTTCCCTTTTCAAAGTTTTAATTAAAAGAAACAACGACGACAGTCTGTTTCCTAGAAAGCATGTGTTTATTTTCTTGATGTGTCAGGAAATGAGGGAAATGTGTTTTAAAATCAACTAATGCAAGACTTGCTGTTCTACCACAATATCAGAAACATAGAAGAAACCTGTGGCAGACTAATGAATCTATTTCTGCAAAGGCCTTCATGGGGTAGAGTCGGCTTGGTCAGATGTATGAAAAGCCATGGGATGTTTTAATCTGATGTGTAGAGATCTTTCCTATTCTACTTAGTTCAACATGGTTCTGGAAGCTTCTCTGTATGTATGAAAGAAACATGCAGAAGGTTCATGGTGTTTGGGTTATTCCTTCAGAGAAGCTGAGTACAGCTAGCTTAAACTGGTCCTGTTATCTCTTTCTCTCAAGGTCATGCTGACTATAATATGAGGCCAGAAAGAGCCTGGGTTTCACTTTTCTCTTTCTATCTCTTTTCCTTCAGGTGTGATGTTCTGTACATAGTATGCTTAGTGTTGAGGTTTAGACTTATTGTAAGTTATTGTAAGTTTAAGTTAAGTCTGCTGCAACTAGATTTCTTATGGACAGTGCCAATCCTGAATGTATTGGATTTGTGACCATTATGCTCATTTGCCTTCAGCAGCAGTAAACCTTTGCTGGATGAAGTACAATTGCCTCTGGTCTATTTTTATTATTTATTTATTTATTATTATTTTTGGAATCCTGCAATGCGTTTAAGTTTTTACTCTGCTAACTATACATTGGAATCTGCTCTGGGTCAATATAAAATACAGTTGACAGTACTAATGTTAATGCAAAATGTACTTAAGATACACTCCAGGACGTATGGACGTCATGAAGCTAAACAATAATTTTCTTTTGAACAAGAACATAAGAGCAACAGGAAACTCCAGAAGCCACCCAGAAACAATTATCGGTAAGTCCAGACCTACCTAGTAACTAAACTGTATAATGACATTATCCACACAAAAGGATGTCTGATAATGTGCAGTGGATAAATGCCAGGAAATCACAACCAGTTGCATACCTCCAGCATGTGTTAACTATGTGACCTAAAGGTCTAGAGATGTGTTTATCTTTGAACTTTTCATATTCACCACACATACATCAGTATCAAACATAACAGCTGTGTAAAACCCTCAGATGCACACAAATGAGGTAAGATCTAGCTTAAAACTCTCTGAAACAATGCCATGTTGGAATGATTTATATTTCTGCCAGTTTCCTGTTGGTTTCACTCCAGAGACAATACTTCTGTTTGGTCTGCTCAATAAACATTTGCTCTGAAGTGAAATTTGTGCGAAAACCAGAACTTTTCCCAGCTATTGACACAGGTGTCTTCAAAGCCATGTTAGCATACAAAGCTGTCCCAAAACTACCTGAGCAACGGTCTAGTTCTTATAAGTGGGTCTTTTCCACCTCAAATGTGGTCATGTGAATTGAAATTTCAGCTGGAGGGAGTTTCTTTTTTTTAAAAAAAAATGTTTTTGTTTATGCAGGAGGTACCAGGTTCAGTCCCTGACATTTCCAGGGAGGGCTGTGAGAGACTGCATCTGAAATCCTGGAGAACCAGTCAGACCAGTCAGTGCAAGCAATGGTGAACTAGATGGACCAATGGTCTAACTCGATATAAGGCAGCTTCCTATGTCCCTGTGTTCCATAGGCAGATCTGCCCTGCCTGCAATAAAACATATCTCTCCCATATAGGTATCTACAGCCACAGCAGATGCTGTAACTCTCCAATGGTTTGCCTTTACACCTGAAGTTGCACTCTTCCATTATCTCCAAAGGCAGATGGATGCCAACAACTAATGTTCCTATTGGCTTCTATAGGCAGATCAACAAAAGAACCTGGATCCAGTGGGACCTTCTAGCTGATCAAACTTATTTAGGAGAAGTAAGGATTAGAGCCCTCATCACACATTAATTTCATGAAGGGGACACCACATCACAGGGAATGAGACAGCGCCTTGCCCTTGGCCATCCATGCGGTGAAACACCTGGAGGATAAAAGGGCCTTGAGAAGGCATCCCCACATAGTGCTTTCTATTGTTTTTTTCTGAATGTGAATATCTGTAATAATAACTATTATAATAACAATGATTTTATTATTTATACCCTGCCCGTCTGGCTGGGTCTCCCCAGCCACTCTGGGTGGCTTCCAGCACATACAGAAAGATAATAAAATGTCAAACATTAAAAACTTCCCGATACAAGGCTGCCTTCAGATGTCTTCTAAAAGTTGTGTAGTTCTTTATCTCCTTGACATTGTAAATGTTATTACAGATGAGAGATATTTTTCCCTATGTAAATATTGATGGAATTACCCACCTAATGTATAATTTTGTAGATAGGCCGAAGGATGATTTGGATTCAAAGACTCTCCCCCATGCCCCTCTCTCCATAGATAGGTAGATAGGTAGACACACACAATATTCCACACAAGCAGCCCTATGTGAATAAATATAAACACTGGATTCTTAAATCTTCTCCTCGCCACTGCTTCTACCTTGTGTTGCTAAATGAATGTCTGTGCATGCACGCACACACACACACACATCCATATGGATATCCTACTAAATTGTAAACAATTTAGTCATCAATCTGTTTTCCTAGAGTGATTCACAGCTTGTTCAATGTGTTATAAAATTTGCTGACTCCAACAAGCAAATAACACTTCCGACACTACCCAGTTTGGCTTTTTTATGCTGCAGAATACTCCTTGTAAAAATAATATCTCAGGGATCTATGATTTTCCCTATTCTTCGGAGGTTGCTCAAACTCTAAACTGCTAGAAGACGTGGACAATAGCTAAGAGAGGAGGTGGCAAATTACAGGGGTGGCAGGCAGAGGGTTCAATCCCTGGCATTTACAGTCAAAAGAAATACATGCAGCAGAACTGAGAAAAGATCTCTGTTTGAGATGGGTAAAATTCACACCCTATATTTAAAACACTCATATACCACTTTAACAGCCATGGCTCCCCCCTCCCCCCAATCCTGGGACCCACAGATATTAAGGATAATGGTTGGTGTTTGGATACCTATATTTCATCCACAGTGCTACAATTCCCAGAGTGGGTTAACAGTCCATCCCTCTTTCGGGAACTCTGGGAAGTGTAGCTCTGTGAGGGGTCTCAGAACAACTCTCAGCACCCTTAACAAACTACAGCCCGCAGGATTATTTCTGGGGAGCTAGGGCTGCTTAAAGTGTTATGGCGCCTGCTTTAAATGTATAGTACAGATAGGGCTCTAGTTTTGCACACTTCCACTTGTGCTGTGCCTAGAAAACACGGGTCCAATTGGTTTTCCACCTGCTCTTTAGTGATAGATTGGAACAATTGTCAATCTGTGGGAAAACTAAAGTGCTGTTTGCTCTGATTGCACACGAAAGAGCGGTTTCCTTTGGGGAGGGGAGGGGAAGCAGAAAGACAAGAGAAAGTGTGGGTAAGCCGTAAGCTCGGCTCCTGCCATTCATCTTTTTGTCTGTACAACCCATTCTAGTACAATAGGTCATTGAGAAAGCTCTGCCAAGACCCCATTAGCATAGTTCAAGGGAGCTGTCATCAATTCAGAGATCCGATTCCACGCTGACTATTATAATCTGTGTAAAGACAAATCTAGGCTTATCTCTTGAGCATATAAAAGGTCCTTTTAAAACTGGGGCCTGTGAAAATGTATCTCTGTGAAGCAGAAAATGCAAGCTAAATATATCGTTTCAGTGTTCCGTCATCCTTCATCCTTTCTCTTCCCCCCCCCCCACTGCTACCACACAGCCACTAAATGATCCTGTTTCGACATACAAGCTGTCAAAGTGGGGGTGTACATGGAGATGCTGCCAGTTCTGGCGTGGCAAGTTGTTTGCTGAGGTGTCGGTGCCAACCAAACCTATTATTCAGGCTTGTTTAGCAACCTGCAGATTTCAAATCTAGGAAACAATTCTGAGTCCATTGGACCGATAATCAGGGGGAAAGGGTCAATAAAGCCTTGAATGCTGGATAATTATATGAGTGCCGGCAATCAATAATGGCACATTCTGGGAAGAAATGCAATTGCAGTCCACAGTTTCCTGCATCCAAAACAAATAACAGACATCAAATTGGCAAAGGTGGACACACAAAAAAGAACAAGGGTTTCTTCATTAACCAGGCTGAATGCTATTGTAATGTGTGCCTCAACTGAAACAAAGAGTATAAAGTTTTGGAAACCTGCATTGAGGCTCAGAGCCAGTTTGCTGACACTGTAGCATGTAAACCATATGGATATGTTAGGTTAATTTGCTGAACTCAAACATGGGAAGGATCTCAATCCTCTATGCATTTGCCCAAGGAGTAAGTGCACAGAATGGAACTCACTACTGAGAAGATATGCATAGGATTGCACTGTAAGGCTGAAACCCTATGAACCATTCACATGGAGGAAAGCCCCACTGAACTAAATAGAACTTATGAATAAGCAGGCATGGGTTAGATTTTTCTGAGAGGCTGGGATTTTACAATTCCTATTGAATGCTTCAAGACTTCAAGCTTCCAAATAAAAATGCATATAAGACAGTGGTGCATAACTATGCTGTTCTGTGCACTTGGAAGTAATGTTCTTTAAGAAAAACTGGACACCCCAAATTAGCAGGTGTCAGATTTGGCTTGATCAATTCAGTCCTAAATACCCTTATTTAGAAGATACGTGGTTTTAAAACAATGTCTATGAATAAGAGAAGGATGAATAAGAGAGTGTGTCTACATATGCAATAGAAAAAGCCAAATAGGTAGGTTTATTCTCCTCTGTTGATCTGAAAATAAAGCAAATATCTTGCTCTTACCAATCCACCTGCAGAGACATCATTGCAAAGACAGCACAGTACATTCTTGAAGCTGATCTTGAATGGACTTTTTAGGAACCTTCAGTGAAAGGACAAGTGTTTCCTAGCATTTTCTAAGAAACTTCTCAGAACAAAAGCAAAAGGTTAGGCGAGAGCCTGATGGATGACAGTAAATAGGTCACACCTTATAATTTGTACTCAATTATGCCCCAAAAGAAGAGCTGGCAGATCCTTATACTAATGGGTGCTGTGAAAAGAACAGTTTGGAGATGCAATCTAGAGAAAATTAGGCATACTTTATGCACACTGAAATCAGCGGGTAAGACATTTCTCAGTTCACTGATGTACATCTTACCACATACTCCTTAAGAATGGGAATATGTGAGACTGAGAGAAACTGATCCCCAACAGCAGTGACCATGAAAAAGGCAGTGCCGAGGGAGAATGGCAGAAGGGCCAGAGTGGTAAGGGGCAGATGGCACCTTGTCTGGGGCCACCTCAAGCCAGGCAAAGCTCTGTGCTCAGGGTGGGCAACCTGTCGAGCAGGAAAGCTTGGAAGGGTATCTTCCACCCACCAGTCTATGCAAGAGCTGACATAGGTATAAACAATGGACTAAAGGAAGGGGTATCTTGACTGTGCCCTTAACAAAATGCAGAAGGGGGTGGAATATTGTGGCATAAGGGCTTTTTGTTGTTGTTGTTCAGTCGTTCAGTCGTGTCCGACTCTTCGTGACCCCGTGGACCAGAGCACGCCAGGCACGCCTATCCTTCACTGCCTCCCGCAGTTTGGCCAAACTCATGTTAGTAGCTTCGAGAACACTGTCCAACCATCTCATCCTCTGTCGTCCCCTTCTCCTTGTGCCCTCCATCTTTCCCAACATCAGGGTCTTTTCTAGGGAGTCTTCTCTTCTCATGAGGTGGCCAAAGTACTGGAGCCTCAACTTCAGGATCTGTCCTTCTAGTGAGCACTCAGGGCCGATTTCCTTAAGAATGGATAGGTTTGATCTTCTTGCAGTCCATGGGACTCTCAAGAGTCTCCTCCAGCACCATAATTCAAAAGCATCAATTCTTCGGCGATCAGCCTTCTTGATGGTCCAGCTCTCACTTCCATACATTACTACTGGGAAAACCATAGCTTTAACTATACGGACCTTTGTCAGCAAGGTGATGTCTTTGCTGTCTAGGTTTGTCATTGCTTTTCTCCCTAGAAGCAGGCGTCTTCTAATTTTGTGACTGCTGTCACCGAACCCAAGAAAGTGAAATCTCTCACTGCCTCCATTTCTTCCCCTTCTATTTGCCAGGAGGTGATGGGACCAGTGGCCATGATCTTAGTTTTTTTTAGGGCTTTTAATGGTACTTAATCATGCCACTGGAACATTATCCTGTAAAGCAATATAATTAAAACTGCTATTATATTTCCAAGGCAAATGGATTTATTTCCTGAGTAGTTGGAAATCAAATGTCCATGAGTTCATAAGGCATGTTTTGGCATATTCAGGCACCCCAACTTCAGTGCTTGAGGCCTAATCCTGGTTGCCATTTGAGTCCAAGAGAGTCTCATTCATGGGAGCAGAATCGGTTTCTCTCTGAATTATTCAGGTTAACAAAGAAGGCAGAAATTTCTGCCAACCTGGACATCAATTTACATGTTTCTTAAATGGCAACACAATTAATTTAGAGGAAAGGACTGCTTTTTAAAAAATGCCCGTTTTAAAGTCCCTGTGAAGGAAAGTACATAATTTAAGTTTTTGATGCATTTTTAACACTCCATTACCATGCTGGAAGGGGAAAACCAGAAGCTTTTTCTGCTTCCCATATGGAGCCATGGGTCAGCCCAGTAATATTATTTTAATATTTTAATGATGTGATGGCAGGACAGGAATCTAAGGAAGCTGCTTACCCACCTCTATAAATACCCTCTGCATTCCACTTGTAAGAGGAGATTTTAATCAAGGGTGTTCCCAAACCTCTGCTTCCCTCTGTGCTGCTCTGGAGCTCTGCTGTCGACATGACATTTATTGGTCTTCCACATCACTTGCTGCTACTGCTGTCAACAGCTCTAAGGAAAGTTCAGGGACAAGCACAGACATCTCTGTGCTCAAGCTACTAACTCAAAGCATTCCATCTCTGCAAACAGAGCCACCAGCACCATAGAAAATAGCTTCCTATCATTTATGCTAAAAGTACACCGTCTAAAATGACAACCAAGGAAGGAGCTAGATAAATGACAGAATGGCAGAATGAGGTGGCTGCCTCAGACAGTGGGTCTGGAAGCAGGGAGGAGGGTGGATGGTAGCATAGTCTTCATGGTGGGACCATGAGACTATGTACCGAGTATGGAAAGATCTTGTTCATACAGCGCATGGTTAGAACATGGAACTCGCTCTCAAGGGAGGTGGTGAGGGTCATCAACCTGGATGGTTTTAAGAGAGGGTTAGAAAAATCCATGGAGGAGAGAACTGTCAATGGCCACTAGCCATGATGGCTATGCTTTGTTAAGTATAATTGATTTAATTGACACTGAAATGAAAATGCCTGTACATTAATGAAGGTTTAAAATGGAAAATGGCTGAATGTGTATTGCTGAAGGGTTGCTAACATTGGGCTTGTTCCCATGTTGCTTTCAAAAGGACTCCATTTTCTACTCTGTGCTGAGAGTGAACCTTTGATCATGTGATGCACATCTCCATTTTGAAAGAGAGTAAACAGCCTAAGGCCAATGGAGGCTGGGAAGTAGGCTGTGGTGAGAGAGATAGACCTTTGCTTCTAGGTCTGTTTGGATTATTTCATATTTTCTAAGATGCTGAGCCTGTGTTGGACAGCACAAGATATTGTAGTGGCGCCCACCATGTGGAACACCCTCCCATCAGATGTCAAGGAAATAAGCAACTATCTGACTTTTAGAAGACACCTGAAGGCAGACCTGTTTAGGGAAGTTTTTAATGTTTGATGTTTTATTGTGTTTTTAATATTCTGTTAGGTGGGGAATAAATAATAAAATTATTATTATTATTAGGATTTTTTGGATGTATCATTTGATGGTTATGTTCTGTTTTGAAGAGTTCTGGCAGTAAAAGTTTGAATAAAGGTAAAAAGGTAAAGAACCCCTGAACAGTTAGGTCTAGTCAATGGCCACTATGGGGTGCAGCACTCACCTTGCTTTCAGGCTGAGGGGGCTGGCATTTGTTCACAGACAGCTAGTCATGTGGCCAGCATGACTAAACTGCTTCTTGCACAACAGGACACCGTGACAGTAACAAAAGCACATGGAAATTCCCCGAGTGTCATCCCCCCTGCAGGGTGGCACACGGGGCGCACCACGCCCAACGCCCCCACCTTGCTCTGCCCCTGAGAGTGCACTCATGCTCAGATCCTGCTTGCAGGTTTCACACAGGCCTTTGGGTGGCTACTGTAAGAATAGGATACTGCACTACATGGGCTATTGGCCTGATCCAGCAGACTCTTCTTATGTTCTTATGAATGCTAGTAGGAGTGATGCTTGCAGGAAGCTGGTACTCAGAGCAATAGGAGTTCCAGTTTTCATGGAAGTCCATGCATGTAAAGGTCTCCACATAGTAGGCTTATCCATAGAAAATATATGTGCTTGGTGTGAGGGGAGGGAAGCTACATAACAGTGAAAGTGCTATAGTCATGACATGTAGAAGTATAATATTTATACATTCATAAAATGGGGAAGGAGTACAACTACAGTAGTTCCAGGAAAATCAGATGAATGTTGAAGCCAGATGCAATTACTAATAGCCTAAGGGAAAGTTGCTCAGTAGAGGGGGCAGATATTAATTTTGTATTAGTTTCAATATATTCTTTCCTCCGATGTAAGTTTGCAAATTTGGCAAGAAGCAGAGCCATGAAAGGAGCCATATGTTGGAGAAGCATTATTTATAACTTATCTGGCCATTAGAGCACATGCCTTCAATGCAAAGATCAAAGGTTCAATCTTTGGCATCTCCAGTTTGAGCTGGGAAAGTCTGAAAAATTGGAGACTATCAGTCTAGACAATGCTAAGTGATATGGACAAAAGGGTTGACTCTAAGGCAGCCATTTTTCCTTTACACTATCCCAGTGTTTTTCAACCACTGTTCCATGGCACACTAGTGTGCCGCGAGATGTTGCCTGGTGTGCCGTGGGAAAAATTGAAAAATTCAAGAGAATTACTTTATATATAGTCAATATAGGCACAGAGTTAATTTTTTTAACATTTTCTAATGGTGGTGTGCCTCGTGATTTTTTTCATGAAACAAGTGTGCCTTTGCCCAAAAAAGGTTGAAAAACACTGCACTATCCTCATGTATACCCTGCTCATACTCAGTAAACAACTTATGAAACACATAGATAATTGTATTTTTCTCCATCTCTTAGTTACTTCAGAGTTAATGTCATGAACTCCATGAAGGTGCCATGGAGAGGGTGGTTGGATCCTGAAGAAGAAACTCACACAGAGCCTCCTTCCCTTGTTCCCCTTAATAGCCCATCACCCAGGCAATTACTTCATCAATAAGCTAGTCTTATATTTTAACACTTAACTGGATACAGGGGTTAGGAAGGTCTCTGCATACAGCCTACTCCCCCTTCTACTCGCAATAATAATATATGATAGTTTAAATGAATTGCTAGAATAAATTGGCATCATTTTATAAATGGAGAAATGTTTTATGAGTTTCCTTGTGAGAGAAAAGAACCTATAAATTAAGGGAAACATGATAATAGGCCACAGTACACAAAACTGAAGTAATCAAATCACATATGCAAAGCATATATAGTATTTCTTTTCTAGAAGGAGAGCTATACTTCCAGAAGTTAATTTTTTATAGCATATATCTTAGAAGAGGAAATGTCCTTCTAGGAAACCATTTTGTTCCAGAAATGACTTTCTAGAAATTACAAGAGAAGTCGGAATTGATTCAGGAGCGTTTGGAAGAATTTGTTCTGTTCTTACTGAAAGCACTCTGGCAATTTCTTCCCTACAAAGAACTGAATAATCTCTAACAGACTGAAGTAAAAGGTTGAGTACTATTAACATTTGCGTGGAAGCCACACTTATGCCCAACCAGATAAAATGAGGTTTCTTGCTTAGGGACACTGAGGTGTTTCTAGAATGTACATCTAAACATACTAACTTCTGGGTTGCCTGTCAGATTGCTCTGTTGATGTCTTCTGGGAGTTGCATCCCAGAAGTGAACTCTTGCCAAGGTATATTGTAGAATCCACAAAACTTATGAATGTGCACAGGTGAAAACGACTCAAACCAAAAAGAGGTTTGTCTGTCCACCTCTAGTATGCATCCACAAGAGTGTGTATGTCTGTATAAAAAATTTATAACGATAGCAGGCATTTAACACAATCTTCTTCTGAAATAACCCATAAACAAAATGCTAAGCTACACAATAAGATGCCAAAACAAACTTGATCGCTGCAGAGTGACATGCTCTACTACAACAATGTGTGGATGGTAACAAAGGCAATTTTACAGCTAGCAGCTCATGAGAAAAGCCTGTACTGTATAGCAAACTCCATAAAAATACAAGCTACCATGGGGATTTGCAATGACTTCTGGGGTTTTTTTTCCACTGAGTAATACCTAAAGCCAGGAGGATGGGAGGCACAGTGTAAAAACATTAGTCCCTTCAGTTTACCTTAATTCTTCTGATAGCTCGATATGATGGGTTTGGTTCTGCCTGTCTTTGGCAATGGCTGCACTGACTGTTGGCTTTCCTGCCTTCTGCCCTATCAGTTCCAATGGGCAACAGTCACTGCTGGAACAAGCTTAGTACAGAGCTGAATAATTTGGCTTGGCTTGGCACAGAAATAACCTGCATGCAGAATCCAATTTCTTAAGTGGGTCCCCAAACAGAACAATTTTCTGAAGCTGTTACTGAAATAGGTCATCACTGATGAGTCTCACATGAGGACGCTACCTGCAACAGAAGCTACAACATTAATGTCATCTAACACAGCTAAATAGCATGCAATTATTTTAATTTGGGATGCTGACAAGAGCTAAATTGCTGGGTGCAGCTGTAATAAAGACAACCAAACCATCACCATCTCTGTAAGTTTTCTAAAATTAGGAGCCCTGAAGGTACATGTTCAACATTCCAATCATATCATAGCAACTCCTTCTTGTACAGAATCAGCCTTCCTAGGAGTTACTGCTGCTTATGATTGAGAATACAGTATTTTAAAAGGCCATAGCAAATGCAGCTTCTACAAGACAGTCTGCAAGCAATGATCTGTTGAACTTACCGGTTATCATGGCCATTGCTTATATAAGATCAGTTTTATTAACCTAGATAAATGCCATGTGACATATAGCTTTTTCAAGACGGAGCCTGCTACAGTCATATGTAAAGGTAAAAGGACCCCCTCGACGGTTAAGTCCAGTCAAAGGTGACTATGGGGTTGCGGCGCTCATCTTGCTTTCAGGCTGAGGGAGCCGGTATTTGTCCACAGACAGCTTTCCAGGTCATGTGGCCAGCATGACTAAACTGCTTCTGGCACAATGGGACACCGTGAACTGAAACCAGAGCACATGGAAACGCCGTTTACCTTCCCACCGCAGCGGTACCTATTTATCTACTTGCACTGGTGTGCTTGGTTGGCAAGAGCTGGGACAGAGCAATGGGAGCTCACCCTGTCACGGGGATTCGAACCAGCGAACGTCTGATCGGCAAACCCAAGAGGCTCCGTGGTTTAGACCACAGCACCACCTGCGTCATACATAAGTCATATGTATCCACTGATCGCTTATGTGTCATATAAACAGATCTACATACATACCCAGTATAATGTGGTAATTGGAACTCATGCAAATTGGTTGTTGCCTATATCCATTTATCTGTTTTAAACTATCTTGAATAAATACTTTGTTTAGTGTATTTCAAACACAAAAAAATTATTTTGCACAACTCATAACAACAGAGCTGTCTTTTATTCTTTTGAAATGCATGCAGAAAGATAATTGTCAAAGTGTGTTTTCAAAAGAAAAGAAATCACATTTGTTGAAGCTATGTTTTAGGTGGGCAGAAAGCAGAAGGTAAGATGGTGGATCTCTGGGTAATGTGAAATAGATTGGCAAGGAGTTCTGGCTTCCAACTGTTGAGCAAATGCAACAAGAAAATGACTCATCCTCACCAAACTATAATGTTGAAATGAAGAGGAAGTGGGTGACAGGAGATGATTCTTTTTGTGCAAAAAGACCATGAGCTCAGTTCAGTCTGGACACACAGAACAAACTCCTGGGCTTGGAATTCATTCATTATAAGTGAATGTATTTTGCTCCTGGCTACATTTGGTAGATCTTGAGCTTCTTGGAAAAAAATTATCTTGATCTCTCTAGCCTAAAACCTGTCCAGCTCTGATTTAAATTGATAATATCGCATGCATCTTTGAAAACTGAAGCACTTGTTTGTTTTCTGGAAAAAACAAGTGACTTTTAGACATGGAACATTGTGCAAGCCATCCTTTTTCTTAGCGAAAGTAATTAAAATCCCTTTATGATTGGAAATCTCCTTTGAAGACCTTGAAGTGCTCTGTGATGAAACACGGCTAATTAGTCTTTTGTGTACCTTGCCTACTTTCTTGTATAACTTTGAAAGCAAAAATACCACAGTAAAACACACACTCCACTTCACCAGTTGTCACAACTTCCTGTTTCCCACAGAACCTACAAGCCTGTATTCCTAATATGAATGTTACTTCAGGAAAAGTAAAGTCAGCAGAGCTTCATCTATATTTCACTGTCTGTGCAGACTCTGAAGAAAAAGAGAGGAGAAATTCAGGGAAGAGAAATAAAATGTGTCATTTGCTGTTTAAAAAGAAAAGGGAGAAAAAACCCTCTCATTATAATCCCATATGGGGATATCCAGAATTTTCACTATGGCCTCATTCCATCAAAAAAGTTCGATCAAGAAAGAATGGAAATCATATCCGAGAAGAGAAAAGAAGTACTGGAGAAACAAAGGGCACTGAGGAAAAGTTATATTCTGTTATATATTTAATGTTGTGCTGTTTTGATTTTTTTTTTAGGAATTTAAGATACAAATGGCCAAAGATGCTATCAAACAGAAGAAAAAGCAGTGGGGGCTTCCTTGTGGTGGACTTAAAATAAAATGTTAGTATGGAAATGTGCAAGTAGAGTGAATGGGAAAGCTCAGCAGCACAACACCTCCATTGTATGCAGAAGGTCCCAGATCCCGTGCCCAGTATCTCCAGTATACCTCTGAATAACCAGTTGCTGGGAATCTCAAGTGGGAAGAGTGCTATTTCACTCTCATGTCCTGTTTGTGGGCTTCGCACAGACATCTGGTTGGCCACTGTGAGAACAGAGTGCTGAACTACCGGTAGATGGGCCGTTGGCCTGATCCAACAGGGCTTTTCTAATGTTTTTATGTCCCTGTCTGAAAACCTAAGGCACTACTGCCAGTAGGTGTAGGCAATGCCAAACTAGATGGACCAGCGGTCTGACTCAGTATAAGGGAGCTCCTCCTCCTTTGCTCCTCTCTTCCTAGCTAGGTGTGATAGGAATGCAGCGGCAAGCAAAGCACACGCTGTTCATTCCATAGAAATGTCAGAGTTCGGCCCTTTCAAAATCCCAACAATAAAAATAAAAATAAAAACTTCCCAAAAAGTCTGTAAGGAATTACTGAGTTAGACCAGTCAGATGTTTTCATTCCACCATTTGGTGATGGCAACAACTTTCAGGTGGGTTGGGGCAAAACATGGATGTACCATTTATCAGAAGGGAACACCCTTGATTGAGGCTCAGGAGGAGATCGCCAAGCTACTGTAGTATTTGATGAAAGTATCATTTTTATAGTTGCTAGAGCCTTTTTATATAATATACAAGAGACAGGGGAGGGTGGGAGAGAGAGAGAGAGAGAGAGAGAGAGAGAGATCTTCCAGGGGTATAGCATGGTGGGGGCTTCTGGGGCTATCACCCTGGGCCCATTTGGGGTGCTGCTGCTCACACTGCCCTCCGAGAGTCAGTCCTGATCTGCATTGTAAGCCTCACAAAGCGGCTCTGGGAGGACGGCTTGAGAAGGATGTCATGCACCCTTTGATACCAGCCTCACCCTCAAGCCATCCTCCCTGAGTCGTTTTGCAAGGCTCACAACGTGGTGCAGGGTTTGCACCTTAAAACTCTGTGTCCAAGCACTTTTTTATTCTTTTTTATTTATTTTGCCTTGGCACGTTCCCTGCGAAAACCTACTCTTTCCTGCCAAATCAGAGCCAACGGCAATCCTCAGAAAACCTGAATTGCTGTTTCTTCCAATTCAGCATTAAAGAGCAGGTTTTCCTGGGGAAAGTGGTGGGGCCAAAATAATAAAGGGCTCAGATGCAAAGCTTTAAAGTGCAGACCTGTGCCTAGAAAGTGCAAGGAAAAAGGAAGGTGTGAGTGAGCCCTAACAGAGATAAAAACAACAACAACATTTCCATTTCTGGATGATAAATATGGTTTCTATGCCAATTAACTAAATGAAAAACGTGAGCAGTTGTAGAATTTAAAAACGATTTTGTTTTTGCACTCCACATTACCTATCTGTTATTCTGCCAGGGAACCATTTGCTACTTCCATTCAAAAATAATAATAATTGCTAGAATTCACTTCCAAGCCAGCAAGTCACTGTTGGTATGATTATGTGCTGAGAGAGCGTTTTGTGAAGATGCACACACACAGCAAAAAATAAGGCCAGCAGGTAGCAAATCCAAAAGCAGCCGTTTTTGCATCATGATGAAGCAGGTAAAAGCCAAACCATGCATGATGCTTAGTCATGTTACCTGCTTCTTCTAATTTATAACTGCAATTGCAGAACCTGAAAATTAAAGGTAGGGGGGTATATGAATAAGGGAGAACATTCTCAATTATCTTGCTTGCATCATTTTCCTGCTACCTTCCCCCAGCCCCCCGCTGGTTGTTTCTTGCCTTGTAAGGATCATAGAATTGTAGGGTTGGAAGGAACCACAACAGTCATCTAAGTACGTAAATAACCTCCAACATTTCTCCAATGAAAATAGGGACGTCCCATTCCATAATGATATTTTTACTACTTATACCACACACATCTTACTGAGTTGCCCCAGCCACTCTGGGTGGCTTCCAACAGATATAAAAATATAATAAAACATTAAACATTTTTTTAAAAAACCAACACTGCCCTATACAGGATTGCCTTCGGATGGCTTGGCGGGTCAGATAACTCCATACGCTCCAACATTTCTCCTATGAAAATAGGGACGTCCTAAGGAAAAGCAGGACATTCCGGGATCGAATCAGAAACTGGGATGGCTTCTCTAAATCAAGGATGCCCCTGGAAAATAGAGACACTTGGAGGGTCTGTACGTATGGGGAAGGCACATCCAAAATTAAGGCTTCTTCTGTGTGCAGGATGAACTCAAGAGATATGATCTTCCTTGGAAGCATTCATCCCCATCCCACATAGCAAATGTAGAAAACTCACCTAACATACAGTGATGCCATCCATGCATAAGGAAAGGTGAAAGATTGTCACCAGACATCCCTCACTAGGCCGTCGCTTCGTTTTTCTTGGACCAAGTCCAGCCCTTTCAGTTGTGTGCTAAAACAAATGAGCTAGCAGAGCAATGACACTCTGGTGTGAAATGAGATTTAAAGTGATCCAGCAGTTTTGATATGGCTGACTTTATGACTTGAGGAGCTACAATTCTTCTGTGAGATTCTACCTGCACTGTAGGTATGTTAAAATTTAGACACCGGCATTCTCCGGTATTTTATTTTAAAACATTGTTAGATGCACGTTGGGGGTCAGCAAAACAAGGACATCTTCAGCAACTGTTGCCTTGACAACTGTAACACAGCACCACTTCGATGTCTTTGCAGAGGCCAATGTGGCTGCAGTCCGTGCCCATTTACAAGGAGAAATGCCCAGAAAATGGGAAAATATGATTTTCAAAAAAAAACAATAATAATACTATCATTTAAATCCTAAGGCAAGAAAACTGAATGTTCTTCCTGACTAAAACTAACCCAAAAATCTGGTTTACATAAGCAAAGCCCTCTACAAAATAATAATAATAATAATAATAATAATAATAATAATAATAATAATAATAATAATTTCTTAAGAGCTCCCATTTCCCCCCCAATGGTGCTTCCTTCCAATTTATAGTTGTTTATTGACTTAATTTCTAGCTACCATTTTTCATCAGGATCCCAGGGGAGTTTGCATCACACATGAAAACAGCAACCAAAAACATTCATAAAACCAACATTCAAGTTATTAGCACACTCATGCAATTAAAACTTCTAAATTTATAGCAGATAGAACTTCAATTTGAGCTGGTTCCACCTGATCAGTTTTACCCAAAGGCTTGTGTGAAAAGGCATGTCTTCATGCAGCAGCAGAATCTCAGCAGTGAAGGTGCCACCCACACCTCCAAGGGGAGGTGGTTGTATAGACTGGGTGCCACTACAGAGGAGGCCATGTCCCATGTCAACACATAATGGATTAAACCAGGGGTGGGGAACCTGTTTGGCTCCATGGGACAGATCCTTGTCAGGACTGGCCCCACAGATCAGATTTGACAGATGGAGGGGCAACCACCTGTCAATCACTTGACATCACTAGGTAATGCTGTGTTTGGAAGCCCTGATTGTCGGGACTTCAAAGCTCAGGACAGGGCTGTTTCAAAACCATTTGCAAATAGTTCTTTGCTCCTCCTTAAACTGCCAAAATCAGAAAATTAAGGAGCAACATGGGGCTGTTTACAAGGGCTCTTTAAAAGCCTTAGTCCTAACAGCCCTGAACTGCTCTGAAAATCCTGAGAAAGGGCTTCCAAACAGTCTCACACTGCTCTTTGACCCTCTGTATGGCAAACCAAATTTGGCCCATAGTTTGGATGTTCCCTACCCAGGGCTAAACCATCAGTGGGACAAGAAAGATTTTTCTTGCAGATCCCATGGCCTAGGCAGGCTGATATTGGAAGAAGCATTCCTTCAGGTATTTGGGTGTCAAATTCTTTAGGGCCTGGTACTGTGTCAGCAACCATTTCTGGTTCCACAAAATTTGTATTATATGGTCTCTGTTAGATGCACCACTCAAAACTCTCACGCGATCACATTCTGCACTAGTTACAATCTCCAGACTGCCTTCAAGGTTAGCCCCAGGTAGATCACATTACAGTAATTTAACTCGGGAAGGGGTTACCAAGGAACAAATTACTGCGGCCAAGCTATCCTGGTCCAGGAATGGTGGCGCTGGAAAACCAGAATGACCTGGCTACAGCTTCTCCTGACCATGTTGGATCTAGTTATTTGTCAGGCACCAGAGGATCCAACCCCCCCCCCCCCCGGTAGGTGGCCAGGAATGGATAAGGCAAATAAAGTTCTTACCAACGCTTTTTATTCAATATTTACAGAGAGGGGCTTAGAAATGCAGCCTCTTGGAGTAATGGTGTTGCTCAGAGTGAAACCCCACCCCCTCCACCTCTCCCATTTCCTCATGAGTCATCGCTACAGGTGCTGAAAAGTGCATTTTGCCTTTGAGATCTCTGCTCTCCTATTTTCAATGCCTGCCATGTTCTGGGAGGGGGGGGGTCTGAAATGCTTTCTAAAGACACTGTGTCGCCCCTCTGGCGCTTCTTCTTCCTCCTCCTCTCCCATTATTTCCCAGCTTTCCCCCTCATCTTCCTCTGAGCTATGACCTCCCTCAACCCCCTGTTGTAATTCTGAACTGTCTTCTTCTCTGAAAGGGTCAGGCTGCGGAGGCAGTCTCCACCATTCCTCCTCTGCCCAGTCCCTGACATTATTGTGGATAGCAGGCAGAGTAGTTTCCTGGAAAATTACTTATTTAGACTAAAGCAAGGGTTGGAAACATGTGACCTTCAAAATGATAGGACCCAGACCATTGACTATGCTGCTTGGGGCTGGTGGCATCTGGTGTCAAGAACATCCAGAGAGCTACAGCTTCCCCATCCTTGAGCGAAACGTAAATTCCTTTAAAACCAGCACAGCTACTGACCCATCGACAAATCTGTTGCATTTCCATGTCCTTGAGCTGGCAAGAGAGAAAAAAAAAGATATGTAGCCATGTCTTTTTAAGGATGAATAATCACACTTTCAACATATACATCATGGCCAAAATATGTTGTCCAGATTTAAAGCAGAAATGCAGCGGGATGTTGGTGTGCACTTGTCAGTTGCTACTAACATGGAAAAATGGAAAGGGCAATGAATCCTATACTGATGACATTATCGGAATGAGAGTGCCTGAACCTTATTTGGCAAGGCCTGAGTTTGATCAAGTGAAAACGAAAACTTGCACTCTCCACTGGATCAAGCTTTGATGTGTGTGGTTTTTTTTAAAAAAAAAAAAAAATAAGCAGTATACGTCCGAATTTCGAGGAACAGCGACAACACCAATTGAACGCAAACTCTCTCCAGTGAGTTTATACAATGCACAATCACCATCACGTCTTGTGCTTTTAAATGCCACGCCTGGTGTTATCTGCAAGTTTTGTTCACAGTTGCAAACTAAAATGCCGTACGCCTCTCTCTGCATGTCACTTCCTACGGCTTCCTTACTGAGTCGCTGTGAGAAGGAAATGAGCCTCTCCTCAATAAATAGCAGCTTATAAATGTTAATGCTCTGCCATCAACCACCAGCCTAATTTTTAATGTTTCATTCCGTCCGTCCAAGAGAGATTTCTAAACACGGCAAATGGCATTTTGAGGAGAGCCAAACAGCAGGCGTTCAAATGGTAGAATATAATTCTGAATCCCACAAAGCAGTACTTAATGTAGCGGTTATTTCCATTACCAATGTGATCAGGAAATGAGATGTACCCGTGTGAAATGGCTAGAATCTTTCTCAGTTTCTGAAGCCCAATGAAATAGAGTTTTTGAGGATTTCACTTTGCTGAGCAGAATAATCTCAGCGTAAAGGGGAGTTGTGTGGGAACATTAAAAAAAAAAACACCACCAAGCAAACCACTGTCAGAATCTTGCACATTATTGGTGCCTTATGAATGTTAAAAATAAGTTGAACTGGTCATTTTAAAAATAATAATAATTGCAAATATATAATCCTTGCTGAGGGAAAATGAGCAGTGAGAAGAAAAATGAATTTGCAACCGTCATGGGGGTTAAAAAACATCAACACGATGATGGGACGGATACTGTGAACACACCAGCTCTGCTCATTGGGATTTATTATTTCATTTTATGTATTTATGCATCATCTTTCTTTCACGGCACTGAAGACAGCACATGTGGTTACTCTCTTGCCTCTCCATTACAACAACACTGTAATGTAAGTTAGGCTGAGAGATGGCGACTGGCCCAAGATTACGCAAAATGGCTGAACAGTTCCACTCCTTCACACGTGCACTATCCTTTGAATAGGGAAAGCCAGAAGGCTTCTGATAATGCCAGCACACTACTGCCATCTCATCTGCGGCGTTGCTCTGCTAGCTGTGTCACGTGAGAAGTGCCGAGCTGGTATTTAGGAACGGCAGGTGTTGTACAAATTAATAATATCCCAGCGCATAAGTGGCGCCACAAACGGGTGCTTTTCATTCTTTGGTGTTAGGCCGAGGGAACTGCAACAGAGGTTATACAAAAGGTATCCTTTTTAATAATATTTATCCTCTCAACAAACAAAAAGCAGGACCTGAAATTAAACAGAAATTAAAATAAATATAATGGGGGTTGTCAACTAAGTAGGAGCTAAAAACGCCATGGCTGCTTTTGTTTTCTGAGGGTTTTGGATGGTTTGTTTGCCTTCAGGCCAGCTGCCAGAAAAAGCAAGCAGAAACACTGGCTGTTTTTGCTCCCTTCAGCCAGACATGTACAGTGGTACCTTGGTTTAAAAACAGTTTAGTTTATGAACAACTTGAATTAAGAACACTGCAAACCCGGAAGTAGGTGTTTCGGTTTGTGAATTTTGCCTTGGAATAAGAACATGTTTCGCTTCCTGTTGAGTGTGTTCCATTTGTAAATTGAGTCCCCCCGCTGCTATGCGAAAGCACGCATTGGTTTAAGAATGCTTTGGTTTAAGAACGGATTTCTAGAGCGGATTAAGTTCGTAAACCAAGGTATCACTCTATTCATGGTACGATTTAGGTGAATCAGCAACCTTTGCCCTCGGCTCAACCACCTACCATTTAGAACAGGAGTCCACGAGTTGTAAGTGGCCCCACAAGCCATTCTATCTGGCCCCCAGTAATCTCTCAATGGCACCCCAATCTCCCCAAGCTTCACCCCTCAGAGGCCCTGTTTTAACTGTTTTCGCCTTGCTTAAATGTGTCCTTGTTTGCTTCTGGAAAACAGGCGTGTTTCAGAGCATATGTAAAAAATAGCATAATGTACATATATGAAATTAACATATACTGCCAACGTCCTTTGCCAGTACAGGGCATGACCAAGGACAGGGGCACAAAGAGTGAACCAAACCTGTCGTGACAGCTCAGCCCTCGCCGCCGATATTGCCAGGCGAGTACAGGGCACAGAGAGTTCACAGAGCTGTGTTGTGCCACCCACCCGCACAGGGGAGAGCCCAACCAGCCAATGTGGCCCTTGACAGGTGCACCACTAGCTAGGGGGCCATTTGATGAGGGGGCCAGGGGCATGATGGCAAGGCCAGGCCAAGAGACACCTGGTAGCAAGCAGGGCAGGATGGGGATCCCTGTGGGGGAGCACTTGGTTCTCACCCCATCAAAATCATGCGGGCCCCTTGCCCCCCCCCCCGTGTACTGCTCTGCTCAATTTTGTCTCTGGCCCCACACAACACGCGCATGCAGCCTTCTGGAAGATTGCCCAGAAGACAATGGAGCCCTCAGTCTCGACAAGGTTCCCCATCCCGGATTCAGTCCCACATACTGGTTGGCTTTCAGGCCCCACCCAAACAGCTGGCTGTTGTCCCTTGGATGCAGCACCAGATTAACTGTACACACACACACACACACACACACACCAGGTCCACCCATCTATATCTGTATTATTATTTGAAGAGTTGGCAACCAGGCTCCAGAGCACATAGATGCAGCCTCTGCTAACATAAAGGTGCAGGTGTTTTAACTCCTCAGGACAGGAATCACGACTACTCATTCCTTTAAAGATCCTTGGAGAGCTCTTTAAAATTCAGCATTCTTAAGTGCCGGCACACTCCGTAAACTTAATTAGTCCCCTTCCTCCTCCTCTTCCGTTCTCTGCTGTTAAATGTGTAGCAGGGCCATCAGCAGCACCTCATCATTTGATGAAAAGTCCCCACAACGGCATTGATGACTCATCACATTGCAGGAAACTGGGAGCCTTCAGTCAGCCAATTAGGGGTGGGTGAATCTGTCAGTTTTGATTTCTCTTTCCTTTTTCTCATTTTTCCCAATCTTCAGTTCAGTTTGCCACTTTTCCACATTCATTTGCATTCTTTAAAAAGAAAGTTCTCATGAAAATTAATCAGCCTTTTAGTACACAGTTCCCTTAATATGCACATTTTTGCAAGCAAAGTCCCCCAAATATATATATAGAATATATGCATTCTAATGCACACTGCCCTCCATAACATATACATTGTTGCAGAAAGTGTTTGGTTGGAAAACTGTGTTGCAAAATCTGAAGAAGTGAACATTTTGAAGGATTATCTCCATTTGGCTCACGCTTTTGTTTCAGGAGTGAATTAGGTAGCTCAATATTAAAATACAAAGCAGCAAGACACATTTCTCCACCATCCCTATACCTGGTGCTGCTGCATTGACACCACTACCAGGTAAGCTATTGGGTCTAAACCATGGAGCCTCTTGGGCTTGCCGATCGGAAGGTTGGCAGTTCGAATCCCCGCAATGGGGTGAGCTCCTGTTGCTCTGTCCCAGCTTCTGCCAGCCTAGCAATTTGAAAGCACACCAGTGCAAGTAGATAAATAGGTACTGCTGTGGTGGGAAGGTAAACAGCGTTTCTGTGCACTCTGGTTTCTGTCACGGTGTCTTGTTGCACCAGAAGCAGTTTAGTCATGCTGGCCACATGACCTGGAAAGCTTTCTGTGGACAAATGCCGGCTCCCTCGGCCTGAAAGCAAGATGAGCGCCACAACCCCATAGTCAACTTTGACTGTGCTTAACCATCCAGGGGACCTTTCCCTTTCCCTTTTTACTGGGCTCCACCAACAGATGAACAGGCCTAGAATGCACTTTGCTCAGGGCCTCTTCAAGCTTGGAGCCAACCAGGAAGGAGGGACCATGGGACACTTAGAGGGTCTGCAGATGTCCACCATCGAATGTAGTGCAGCCACACCACCCATTCAACTTCACGCCATCTTATGTGGCATAGCTCCATTAGAGGTTCGACAGCAGAGCTTTCCAAACTTTTCATGTTGGTGACACACTTTTTAGACATGCATTATTTCGTGACATAGTAATTCAGTTTTACTAGCAAACAGGAGGTTAAACTATCCCCTTTATAGCCCCAGGGGGAGTGAGGGAAGAGTTCACACCACACACCTACACACTGCAACCGACACACTAACATGTTGTGACACACAGTTTGGAAAGCTCTGATCTACAGCCTTGGACCATGTGCCTCACTTACCCTCCTGAGCCTTTGAACCAGCTCTTAAAATAACTACCAAACCTTGACTGCTGGCGGCTCTTTTTGTTATGCAATGTGAAACGGTTAGCATCCATGTTATGAAACTTCTTTTTCTTGTTCCTCCTGGATTCAGAGGTCTGTACAGAACTATGAGTCTGCTACCATTGCTAGGGCAATCTGATGTTAGTTATTCAATTCACTGCCGCACATTTCATTTTGCCGTCACTTAAAACTGATGACTGCTGTCTCCAAACTATTAATTTTAGCTGTCCTCCCACTCTTATGGTTTCCTGGTCTTTATGACGGAAGAAACCAAGACTTGGGAAATATAAAAACATGATAAATATAGTATCTTAGTGGGGCAAGAACATTTCTCAGTCCCTCAAGATAAATTTGGAGAACACTCAGCAGGAGGAAGTCGGCAGTATTGACCTGCTTTTAAGCACTTGTCACTACCATTAGAGGCTCAATGTAGGCCCAGCATGGACAGAAGAAGAAGAAGAAGAAGAAGAAGAAGAAGAAGAAGAAGAAGAAGAAGAAGAAGAAGAAGAAGAAGAAGAAGAAGGGTAGCTTGGATTTGATATCCCGCTTTATCACTACCCGAAGGAGTCTCAAAGCAGCTGACATTCTCCTTTCCCTTCCTCCCCCACAACAAACACTCTGTGAGGTGAGTGGGGCTGAGAGACTTCAAAGAAGTGTGACGCCCAAGGTCACCCAGCAGCTGCATGTGGAGGAGCTGGGACCCAAACCCAGTTCACCAGATTATGAGTCTACCGCTCTTAACCACTACACCACACTGGCTCACAGCATCCAGTTTATGTAGAGAAGAAAGTAGATCACCAATTTGGAGCTTGGGTTGCTGACTGTTGGAGAGGTTGTGCTTTTTTCAAAGGGAGAAAGTGGGTCTCTAATAAAACCTTAGGTCTCCAATAAAATCTTAGCCTTCTTTTAAGAATGTTTATCCTTATGAATGCTGTTGTTTCTTACTCCTCTACCTACATTGCTCTTATAAAAACTCAATATAAGTTTGGATTTTTCTCACAATTATTGGGCTGATGTTGGAGGAGAGCTATTTGGTTTTTGTTGCATTGATGACATTCATTTATAGTGTTGTCTACTTGAATTCTGGAGCATGCATGTAAAAATATCAACAAATTATTTGCTTACAGGTTGCATCCAACTACATCATACTCAGAGTAGACCCACTGAAGTACATGAATTTAAGTTTCTTGTATCCTTTGATTTAGACGGGCCAACTCTGATTTAGTTGGATATAACCCTTAATGAACACCAATGCTATGTTGTGTTAATGATCCTCATCTATTTCAGAACAATGAATCCCCAAATTGAAATGAAATCCACTTTTTTCAGCAGAAGGTAACAGCCCAAAGAAAATGAATCAAATATTGAGGAATAGTTTAAGGCCCATATTTTTTCCACTCCACATTAACAGTTCTTTCATTTAATAGTCATTACATTCCAGAATTGATTGGCAAATAAATTTTAGAGGGAGAGAAATCATTTAACTTGTGAACTGAACACCGAGTTACACTTAACAATTGCCCAGTAATTTGAAAGACTGGAAAGGCTGTCAATATTTAAGACCAGCTAGCCACATTTCTGTTATACAAAACTGCTGGGTTTAATTTGCCCATAAACATGCTCCATTATTATTATTATTATTATTATTATTATTATTATTATTATTATTATTATTTTAAAAAGCACCCTGCTTGTGCCCAATATATTTATTAAAGCAATATGAAGAATGAAAAAGAATGGCATTGAAATGAATATGAACACTTATGGAACATTAACTTACAGTATTTCCATTAAAGTATGAGATAGATTGGCCAGCAAACACAAGTTAATAGCACAGAGCACTCAGTATGAGAACTGATGGTGTTCAGAATGGTCCCGCTATTCAGAGAGTATAGTATGCCTATTTTTCATCCAAGAGGAAAAAGCAAGTGAAAATATTATCAAAATCCAAGCATTTTTGTTTCTGCTTTTTTGAATTACAGACAACTCCCAATTTACTCAGGGGTGATGTCCCAAGGCATCGTGCATTTATGTGAAATTGCATATATTTGAAACACCATTGAAAAAGCCTGCCAAAAAAATAAAAATAAAAACCTATTCCACCCTGCCCCACCCCTTTTCATGCTGTTTTTGTGATGTTTTCAGGTCACTTCTGAGTTCGGCATGATGTGCACATGGCTTCTCTAGCGCTGGGAGCAGTGCGATTCTCTCTGGCTTCCCAGCCTGCTGCTTCCAGCTTCTAGCTCACACACACTCTACTCTCAACTCTGGCCTTTGTCTTTCTAGCTACCAGTGTGTTGAAGGAGGGAGGCCCAGCCATTTGTCATCTGGCACAGAGTCATTCCCTTTGTTTCCTTAATGGCTCACCGTAAAGCTGCCTGGCTATTCCAGGGATTAGAAGGGTCTTGGCATATAGCCTACTCTCTCCCCCACAACCCGCCAACTCTTAACAGTACTTATAAGGATCTAATCTAAAAATCTTTTAATATCTGTTGCCATTATAGCAAATTACTATTTCCTTATATGTCCTCGATCACTGCAGAGCTTCTTTCCAACAATAGCATACAGCATGGTCTCAGCATGAATAGGAATTTCAAAACAGAAATGTTTGTCTTACAAAGGTTTTGAAAAATAAAGTACTTTCATGATTTAAGAATCATATCTGCTGTCATTATAACAAATCATTTTCTTTACCTATCCATAATTCTCAAGCATTTTTCAACAATAGTTGATTTCACAGAAAGTGTTGTGTTTATTAACTGCATTTTTCTTTTTTTAATCCCAGTAATCGATTACCAAGTACTAATGAAACTGTGGAGCAAATCCCTCTATTGATCAGCAGCTCTGTGAGAGATGTTTTTTTTTTTTTCCTAGAGATCTCTTTCCACCCAGAAAATGTAATTGCAAGGAAAACAACTGATAGTGTTTCTGGTAACAAGAAATTAAAAGTGGAAGAGAATGAGTCGTGCCAGTCACTGCTTCGGTATAAGCGATCCATAATGGACCCGATCTGGACAAAAATATTTCATCGGACCAAAATTGTGAGCAAAAGTAACCTGCTGTCACGGTTGGAGTCAGGCACAGGTCAGCAATAAAGGACGCAGATCTCCGTTGTCAGAGAAACTAGCTCTATATTCAAGGAAAGAAACATACAGCTCGGCCTAGTGGTCCCAGCAACACTCCCCAGTAGGTCTTGCCCCCATGGAACAGTTGCCAGGACTGAAGATTCCTGCCTTTCACTCCTCTCTAAGGCTCTTCCTCTCCCAGATGTTTTCCAAGCAGTCTCAAACTGTGTCTGTGCACCTCTGCCCACTGTTGTGTTCTTCTCATTACTCTGTATGTTCTTGGAAACCGGGGGAGGGGGGAGGGAGCTTGTCGCATCAGGAGATTATTCAGCAGTCCCTTGACCACCCTCCTCTGCATCAGCCTTGGAGTCTGCACTGCCCCCATCACAGGCTCTTCCTGCTCACTAAACTCTGTCGCCCCTTCAGCATCCATCTCCTCTTCCCAATCTTCTCCCTCTGACATCTCCTTGGTGTCCCACCACCAATTTCCTGGCTCTGAGCCTTCCTCCTCTGGGGTTGCACTTTGGGGTTCCCCAACTGATGCATCCCACCACTCTTCTTCGTCCAGCCAGTCCCTGACACCTTACAGGATTTTCCATCCAGTGTGCTTATCTTCTTCAGTACTGGGGTGGTTCCACAACCTCATCTCTTGTGAAGAACAAAGCATTGCAGGACTTTGGATGAGAAAATATAGTTATTATATAAGATACATCATCATCATTATCCTTACCAAAGGCTTTGTCCAGGATTTATATTTGTAATATTAGTTAACAGGGGGAAAAAATGTTGACAACGGATTGTTCTTCACACAGTATCAACCAGATGGCACGTTTGTGACTCTGGAGCTAACTATAAGGCCATAACTATAATGTATGCAGCCATGGCTAAAATGAAGGGATTAAGACAGGTTGGTGGTAACAGTGTGTTGTAAAAGAAGCGGCTGGTTTATCTGTCTCAAAAGAAAAGTGCTTACTGAAAAGTGACTCCTCACCAGATAATTGTACAGTATAAGCTTCTTTTTCCTTATATTGTATAAACTTCCATTCATTCTCATTCTCTCTTTTCTACTTCTTTTTCCTAACTTTTTCAATACCCAGCAATGTTTCCAACTCACTTTCTAACCAACAGCTGTATTCCACTTTTCCTCACCCACTGAGTGTTGTTGCGGTTTGCATTTTGCCCAGAACAGCTGTTCTAATTTTAAAAAATGTAATTATAGTTGTTGACTCTTAATTTGCAAAGTGTTCATCTTTCTTTTTCAGAGGAAAAAAAACGCTCAGTTGTGTAATTATTAAAAGAAATCAAAAATAGGTTGCAGAAAGCAAATGGTTAGGGAGATTTCCCATGTTTTAAAAATGGCTTGAATGTTTTTATGGTTTCCAACCTGCTGAACCCAATCCAGACATGCGCCCTAATTCATGGAGGACCATCCTCTATTGTTGCTCACCTGTGCATCACGGCTGGTTACTAAGAGGGAGAGGGAGAGGGAGAGGAATTAGGCAAAGGAGAGGTCAGCACAATGCAGGGGGAGCAGCAGGCCCAATCCAGCACTCCTGCTGCTGTGACCACAACACACAGCTCCCCGCTGCCTCACCCCTCTCTCTCAGTAACCAGCGGCAATGTGAGGCATTGGGAAATTGGGTGAGCAACGCTGCCTCCCAGCACTCCCCTGCCAGTCACTGTTGTTTAAAGATAAAGGACAAACCTCCAACATTCCTCAGATCAAAAAAGGACCATTTCTCCTGCAACTGACCCTCCTCAACCCTCCATTTTTTGTCGTCCCCCCGCAAAAGTATTTCGTATCGGAAGAAGTGCATGTGCTGCCACCACTACAGCCTGAGCAAACTCTTTCATCCCAATATTTTCTACATTTTTGAAATTATAGAATTGACCCATACTAGGACTTTTCTGACATGCTCCCCTCTGCCCCTTTTACCATTTTTATTTAACATTGCGTCCAGCCGTAAAAAAGAATTCTACGCACCTTGCTGGCCATTTGGTAATGCTTTGGCTGGGTCTAAGGAAAGTATTATCTTTGAAAGGATAACAAAAGATATTTCTGTTCGGAAAAGTATTGAATCGTGGCTTGTTTGTTTTATTCTGTACAGGCAAATACTTTTCATAATCGTCTTTGAAAAAAATTATGCCGCAGCTCTAATGAAAACAATAATGTTTTTATAACGATTTTGATTTCTTTTTCCAATGAGCCAACACAGCTACAAACATTTGTAACTAGATCAGCCAGTCAGTCAGATTTTAATTGTTCGTACCTAATGTAATGTAGCTAATATAACTCACAAAAGCAAACATGACATTCCAAGAGTAAGTTAAATGAATAGGTTTTCAGAAACTGAAGTTTTGAAAACTCACACTCCAGATGCCATGCCAGCCACCACTTGGATCTCATCTTGGAGGAGCGGGGCATCTCTTGAAGCCCTGCCACCACACCCATATGGTGGTAGATGCCAACCACACACCACTGCAGGATCTCGGACCAGTCAATGGAGGCAGCAATGCCCCCTTCCACTCGACACCCAGTGAGGACTTTGCAATCATACCCAACTGCATAGCCACCTCTCTGATACCATCAGAAAGTGTGCACAGCTGTTGAAAAACACATTTAAGAAGAAACCAGAAGCCTTTTCACTGGGCATCCTAGGCCAGGACATTGCTAAAAATGATAGAAATTTGTTTCTGTATGCCACAACAGCAGCTAGAGTTTTGATAGCTAAGAACTGGAAGACAGAAGAATTACCAACGATAGAAGAATGGCAGATGAAAATGATAGACTATATGGAGCTTGCAGAAATGACCGGGAAACTCCTCGAACAGAGGGACGACGCGGTGGAGAAAGAGTGGAACAATTTTAAATTGTATTTAAAAGATCATTGTATGATTGAAAGTTATATATAATCTGAGGACAAGATAGGTTGTAGAGCTGAAGATAGATGATTAAGTTAAATGATGATAAGGATTAAGATAAGAGATAAATTTAATTAATTAGACAATGATATAATATAAGTTAAGAGGTAGGAGATATTAATGGATTTTTTGTTGTTAGAAAATAGAATAGAATTATAAGATTTTGGAAGTTACAAAAAAGGTATTCACAAGGGACGCAGGCGGAGGAGACAGGAGGAAGTCCCACTAAGATGTGAGGAAGTATTATTATTTTTAAGAGAAGTAGTAAGTTTTTGTTGTGTTTTTATGTTTGTTGTTATTGTAGTTATGTTTTTTCTTATGTATGTTGTTAAAAATTTAATAAATATTAATTTTTTAAAAAAGAAAGAAAGTGTGCACAGCACCAGGTTTGAAGCAGCGGTGGCCTCCTGCCACAAATGATGGGTCTCACTGTGACCATCTTCTACCTGAGACCATGCTGCTGCCTCCAACCCTGCTGAGAGGGGTGAGGGCTTGGGGCATCCCTTCATCATCCCCATCCCTATCCAGCCCCACAGACAAGTATTGGCTCTTGCAGGGCAGGGAGAGTGTTGTGTCAGGGTGGTAGAAAAACACACCAGGAAACAGCAGCCCTCTCAAACACAACTTTTCCTTTATTGCTACATAACAAGAATGGAAAAAAGAAACTCACCCCGGAGCTCTGCCACATGCTCAAGAGGCCCAAAAAAGCATTGCACTGAAACACACCATACATAACCGAGAGATTAGGATCACACTCATCAGCCCTATCCACAATGGTAGTCTAGTTCCTACTGCTGTCTCCACCTTCATCACCACTCCTGCAGCTTCTGCCATTCTTTGACTGACACCACCCGTTTTGCTGGCTTAAGTTGTCAATCATGTAACCAAGCTGAAATGAGGTTTTAATAGGTGTACGTTTTCCCTTGCCTTCTCTCAAACCTGCCACACCCCTGGGACCTCCCCTTTGGGGGCACTTGCACCAGGTTGCTGGCTTGTCCAGGTGGAGGTTCTGCCAACATATCTTGGCTTAGCAAGGATGGGGGAGTTACCTTACCACATAGGCTGGCTGAGCCCCAGATCCGAGAAATCAAGAGTCTCTCAGCTCAGTGAATCTTGAGTTTGGATTGCACTGTAAGGCTGCAGCCCAAAATCTTTTTACCTGTGATTGAGCACCTCTCAATGGGAGTTACTTCAGAATAGACATATCAGACTGTGATGTAATTTGCCGAAGTTCCATCTGTAATATATAATATTTGTGTGTGTGTGGCATCAGTGAGAGCATTACACTGTACAGTATAATGAATCAATGCATTACTTTTTTAAAAAGTAAGCTTTCAAATTACAAAAACAAACAAACAAACAATTTTCTGGTTCTTTAATTGCTTTTGATGGGGAAGCATCAGTCCTTTGCTTAGGGCACGAGGAATCATTTTGCATTAAGGTAAAAACCACTTCTTGGGAACACAGTACGGCTGAACCCTGTAGAAATCAGTCTGGAAAATCATTGTGGTGTTTTACAGGGAAAGTAATATTAACAATGAGAAACAGCAAGCTCAAATTTAGAGTTCTGCACTCTTGCTAGCACTTTCCAGGGAGAGACTGGGGATTCTCTAGTGACGGTGGTGCTGTGGCTCACAATTTCATGAGCCAAGAGGTGGGTTGGACTAGATCAGGTGTTAGGAACTTTTGGCCCTCCAGAAATCAGCCCCAGAAAGCATGGTCAATGGCTAGCAGTAATGGGAGCTGTATTTCCGCAACATCTGGAGAGCCAAAGGTTCCCCACTTCTAGACTAGATCACCTACACGTTCCCCACCATGTCTACAATCCTGTTTCATTATTCTTAAATGTAGTGCAGTGCCCGATATGTGTATGTCCATCCCCACCCCCCATGTGCTCTTGTAAAGCAAAGGAGCCTGTGCACATACTTTCAGAAATCTAGTTACAGTGCTGGCTAGTTGCACTAAATCTTGCCTCCTCTTTCCCTCCCAAACACTTGTGTGCTGCTTTTACTGATTTCTTGGCAGAGAAAACAGTGCAGAACCCGTGACAGTTAGACTGGGGAGTCAGATCAATCATCAAGCACCTGTTTGCGCATATGGAGATATATAGATTTCAAAAGACGTCTGTGGACGCCTGTTTCTCTTTTCCTGTGCACCATAGCTGAGAAACAAAACAAAGAAGAACAAAAGAAATGAGAACAGGTCCAGAAGAAACCTTTGCTACAATTCAGTACTAGAGGGGTGGAAATTAAGTTTGTCATCTCAGGTCAAGCTTATCTTTCAGTGCATTTATAAACAGTGCACCTTGCAGGAAAATGACAAGAGTAAACAATAAACAATAAAATCCTATAGTAACTACATAGTTTGCCCTTGTTTGTTTGTTTGTTTATAAACAATTATAAACTGCTAAATATGTTTAAATATCTCCAAGTGGGTTGCAATATGAAAAGAAACAGTATCATTAAAACAAAAATGCAACCTCAAACCAGTTCAAAGGCCCCATGAAACCCCATAAAAACAAATAAAACAGGAATTCAGGGGATTCAGAAATAATATTTCACTTACTCCAAGGGGGTTAGCACAGGACCCCAGGCAGCACTTCCTTTCTAACCTCACTCAACACAAGAGCCATCTTTCGCCTGATGCTGCCCAGATGTTTAGGACTCTAAATTCCCATCACCCTTGAGCATTCAGCCTATTGGCTGATGGGAGTTGTGGCCAAAACATCTGGAGAGCTGCAGGATAGTGAAGGATGTGGAGTAAAATTGCTGGGTGCCCACTGAAAAGCCACACAGCAGGGTAGAATTTGGGAGATGAGAGGCCTGTCTTGTCTAGTTTTAGCCATCTCACCCCTTGCATTTCCCTGCAAGACTAACTGCAGCCGTTTAGAGTCGTCTACAGGTTTTCCACACTTATCAGCCTATCACCCATTCCCACCACCCTTCTGAGTAATACCCCTCCCCACTCCCCCACTATATTTAAGGATCTGGTGACTTCTGTTTCAGTGTATCTGAAGAAGTGTGCATGCACACGAAAGCTCATACCAGGAACAAACTCAGTTGGTCTCTAAGGTGCTACTAGAAAGAATTTTCGATTTTGTTTTGTCTAGTTTAAATCAATGTCAGTCAAGGTGAAAAGACATACTGGTGACTGTAGCATTTGTTATAGGGTTTCTCGTCCAAGAAGAGATCGCAAGTGTGGCCCCACACTGTTGTGAAGAGAGAGGCAAAACAACCATGACATTCAGTGGTCACAGAATGAACAGAACTACCGGTAATCTGAGCTTTTAACCCAGTAGCCAGCCCTATTAGACGTCGTATCTTTTGAAATCATAAATCAATGTGAATTGCTCTGCGGGTTGCAAGATTTTGTTTTACATGCTTTTAGGATGCCTCATTTGGAGCTAGATTTGACTTGTGACATTTCCCTACTGAAGCCAATGGTGTGTGAAAAACGGTGGAGGGGAAAGCCATTAAAGGTCACCAGAACATTCATTTATGCAAAGGGCAAGCTCCTGTTTACTGTTCCCTCCTGCAAGTTCAGTTCAGCAGCTTAATTCATTGCTCATCCATGTTCTTCTTAATCAATATCTAGCACAAGATATTTGGATCATAACATATGCGACCATTTTTATTTTCAAAATTCTCGGATAAATAACTGTTGTTGGGTTTTTTTTTTTAAAAAAGCATCTGGTTGGCTCATGTGAAAATAGGATGCTGTAGAGTTGTTAGGAGACCCCCCCCCCCTATTCCCTCCCACAGAGCTACAGTTCTCAGAGTGTTTTAACAATCCATGGCTCTTCCCAGGGAACTCTGGGAATTGTATCTCTAGTAAGGGAATTGGCTTCTCCTAACAACTTGCAGCACCCTTAACAAACCGCAGCTCCTAGGATTCTTTGGGGCGGGGGGAAGCCACGACTGTTATCATAGTTCTTTAAATGTATGGGGTGAAGCTGGCCTAAGCCTCACTGCATGAATAGAAGTCCTTATGCAAATAGGACTTTGTTGATAACCCCAAAATGTACATTTTTAAAATGTAGCTGAGAAAGGACTTTTCCACCATTAGACTCCACAAATGTGCACTTTGAAAATTGTTCACCAAGCCTTTCCCTGCCCATGTCACAAAGACACACATTTTAAGAAGTGCTAGGTGAAGTTGACATCTAGGTGAACTTGCATGAGCTATTAGCCCTAAACATCAGCTATTCATTTGATGCTTTTGAATTATGGTGCTGGAGGAGACTCTTGAGAGTCCCATGGACTGCAAGAAGATCAAACCTATCCATTCTCAAGGAAATCGGCCCTGAGTGCTCACTAGAAGGACAGATCCTGAAGTTGAGGCTCCAGTACTTTGGCCACCTCATGAGAAGGGAAGACTCCCTGGAAAAGACCCTGATGTTGGGAAAGATGGAGGGCACAAGGAGAAGGGGACAACAGAGGATGAGATGGTTGGACAGTGTTCTCGAAGCTACTAACATGAGTTTGGCCAAACTGCGAGAGGCAGTGAAGGATAGGCGTGCCTGGCGTGCTCTGGTCCATGGGGTCATGAAGAGTCGGACACGACTGAACAACTGAACAACAACAACAACATTCATTTGCAACATGAGGATACTACTGACCAACTTTAGAGAGTTACTGTAAAGACTCCTGCGGAAAAGTAATATGTATGACATGGTTGGAAAACACACCCACAAAAGCACTCTAGTATAAACGCTAAGCATTAATAGTAGGCAGACAACAGAGCAAGCATGCTATTAAACTTATTAATGTCTTATAAAAAGACATTTAACCATTAACCTTAATGGGGCCTGATTGACTGAGGATATAATCCCTTCTAATTAAAGTCTTCCTACTTGAAGTATTTAGCACAAGGCAGCCGTTCCCCACCCCACCCCTGCCTTCCTCCAATTATCACAAAACACTTTACAGGAATGTTCAACATCGGGGGCAGTGACTTGTAGGGACTGAGCAAGCAAAACTATTCAAAGGATGACTAAAAGGGAAGAAATGAACAGGAAATGGCAAAGATATATTAAGCTAGAGGAGGTTGTGGAAAGCAGTAATAGTACAGAAGGGAATATTAATTGGCTGAAGGTTCAATAGTAGGAGGCAGGCAGGATAATTAAAAGAGGTGAGGAAAAAGCATCAAAAAGTGGCAAAGCCACTTCCGCGCATGTGCAGGAGGTGGTGTTGTGGGCGTCATGACCCGATCACGCGTACAGGGGCTGAGAGTGCAGCCCCTGTGCGATTGGCTGCATTCCTGCTGCATCGCCCAAAGGCCGACCAATCAGGTCGGCTAGGGGGCGTGTCCTGCTTCCCTTTAAGCAGGAGGCGGTGGGAATCCTTCCCTCTTTTTAACCTGGCCCCCAGCTGCATCGGTTCTCCCGCCCACCCGCCCTTAAGGTTAGCTCTTGACCTTGCTAAGGACTTCGGCTGGTCGCCTCAGTTGGCTGAGGGGCCTGGTAGGACTTTTCCCCACTTGGGCTAGCCAAGGGGTTTTTTTCCGCCTACCTCGTAGCAATTTGTCACAACTCTTGGCTTGGCGGTTAGGCATTGGAAAACATCAATAGGGGTGAGAAGGGGAGGTAGCGCCATCACCTGCCCCTCATTTGAAGGGTATTCCATTAAAGGTTTCCGGGGGCGTGGCCCTGTCTGAAGCCTAGGGAGGTTAGGGCCTAAGGCACGCCCCTAACGGTGATCACAGGGGGAGTTCCACTGGATACGCATCACTGGGGCTCCCCCGATGGTTAACCCTTCCCGAATTTCCAACACACGGGTTGGGGTCGGATATAGTGGTTAGGGTTCAATGCCTAAGCCAATACCGCTCAACATCCGTAACCAATAAAGTTGTGGCCTTTACACCCATTAATTCTATATCACGTCTCAAGTGTCATTATTTCCTTCAGGGAGGGAGGGACATTGCCACACAAAATGTTGGGTGGTGATAATTAGAAACTAATGAAAAAAATGAGTGAAAACAATTATTTTAAAAAATCTTAAAATGTTTGAATAATTGAAGTGGCATTCCGCCACTGGTAAATTTGCAACCTAAAGTCTCCTCAGACCATTTTAACCATTTATTTACTTCCAGGAAAGATGGAGAGCAAGTGAAGACCACCTCAAGGCCTGCTCCAGCTTGACCGTTCCTTTCCTAGCCACAGGGCCTTCTACCACTAACAGCCCTGTGGAAAGGATTGTGGTCGCTGCATTTTCATATGGTTACCTTGGCTTTATTAATATCTCTTTATGGTGTCTGAAAGTCTTCTTGCAAGGATACACATCCTGAAAGGCAGGATACATAACTGTGAAAGTGAGAGGTGGGTATTGATCCCAGGTATTGACCTGAAAGCAATTGTAGGGTGGGTGGGTGGGTGTTTTTTGTCGTTTTCTCCATTCGGAGCAGGGAAGATCAAATATAGCAATTCAAAAATCTGCTATGGTCTTTTTTTTCTAAAATGGCTGGAAAATCCAGTTAAACTTGCTACCATATCCTGGCATTTCCTTTGAGGCGTCAATCATTTTGTTGACTATACAACATTCACAGAACATTCTGAACGCACACAATGAATGCAAATAGGCATAATAGAATATCCTTGACGTGATGCATAGAAGCTTTTCTGACTGCTTTAGAACGAAGTGACTTTTTACACAGTGGGGCTTCTCTCCACCTCTCTGCCCCTACATCATATGCATAATTGTATGTCCTTTGTTGTGCTGAAATCTGGGAGGGAAGACATGTGCTGGTTCGCCCAGTTAATTCTCCCTCTTCTCCACTTGAGGTTCTGCCTCTCTTTTCTGGCAATTTCTACCTTTCTGGATATTGTATGTATCATGATGCCTTATAAGTCACATTGACTTTGCAAGTTTATGCAGAGGCACGGTTGATGTAGGAGTCGCTATCGGCTTGACATCCAGGATGACTACACATTGCGAGATGCCATCGCTGAGTACTGGTATGTCCAGGGGAAGACAACACACACAGGCTCCAAAATCACAAGAGGCCCAGTAGAGGGCTTTGGCGACTTTGCAGATCACAGCAACCACAAACATCACCTCCATGAGAGTGCTGCCAGCTTCAGCACAGACCCAACACTCCAAGCCAGGGATAAAGGGGAAAAAATTGATTCGGTTTGCATTTAAAGGCGAATCTAGCACATTTACACTTTGAGAAACAATCTGAGAAGTGAAGTACAGCTATCCTTTGAAATTCACACTCATCCCAATGTGATCTGTTTGTTAATAATATACCAGTGCTAAAACAGGTTGACCAGTGTGGATATCGCTGTTAAGGATTTCTGTCTCCAGTGTGCCGCCTTGAAGACAGGAGTCTAGAACATAACTCAAGGTTGGCCTTTAAAATTTAAAGGGTAAGTTGGTACTTTCATTCTAATTATTCCATGATTCCTATCCCTGCTGTGTACAATCTTGTGAACAAACGCCTAACCTAACGCTTTCTTAACATCTACATTAATATGTTAAAAAGTGCTCCCCACAATCAATGAGTGTTTCAGATGTTGTCACTTTGGTACTTGGTTACGGTTTTCTTATTTTACATCAACAATGTTTTCCCTATTATCTAAAGTTTAGTGTAATATCTAAACAATTTTTGAATTGTTATTTTATTTCACTCCCTCCAGGCAATATGCTATATTTTTTCCTTTAAATTAATGCTTTAAAGATGCCTGCTCATGTTCACTGACCGACCCTTATAAGACCCTTATAAGCAGTCAGGTATCTTCATCTCCCATCTGATAAAATGCATTATTACACAGGAAATATGCAAAAGCCATGAAGTAATTCTCAGCCGGTTTGCAGGGTATGATTCATTCTCCCAAACTGCCAGTTTCTTCATGTGGGATAATAATAGTAGTAGTAGTAGTAGTAGTAGTAGTAGTAGTAGTAGTAATAATAATAATAATAATAATAATAATAATAATAATAATTTATTTATTATTTATACCCCGCCCATATGGCTGGGTTTCCCCAGCCACTCTGGGCGGCTTCCAACAGAATATTAAAATACAATAGTCTATTAAGCATTAAAAGCTTCCCTAAACAGGGCTGCCTTCAGATGTCTTCTAAAAGTCTGTTAGTTGTTTTTCTCTTTGACATCAGGTGGGAGGGTGTTCCACAGGGCAGGTGCCACTACCAAGAAGGCCCTCTGCCTGGTTCCCTATAACTTGGATTTTCGCAGCAAGGGAGCCACCGGACCTCAGTGTCCAGGCAGAACGATGGGGCTGGAGACGCTCCTTCAGGTATCCTCATAGGATCCTCATAGGGTGACAGTGGAGCTTTCCAAACTTTTCACGTTGGTGACACACATTTTAGGCATGCATCATTTAGTGACACGGTAATTCAGTTTTACTAGCAAACCGGAGATTAAACTAACCCCTCTCCAGCCCCGGGATGAGCACAGGGAGCATTCATGTGACACACCTACACACTGTAGCCAATGTGTTCAGACACACAGTTTGGAAAGCTCTGGGCTACTGTATATGAAGACATTTCCTCTGCTCCTCAACAACTGGGTTCTGTATGGATGTTTTTTATGTTCAATCGCTTCTCTTCAACTCATGAAGTTATTCTGAATGGCTTGAAAGCATAATCCTATACATTTCTACCCTGAAGTAATCTCCTAGAAAAATGTGCATAGGATTGCCACCTAAATGTCCGGGAATGAGGCCATTAATGAGCTGCATTTAATAACCTGGTTTGCGGCTGTTGACAAAGTAATTATTTTTTGTCATCAATGTATGAGAAGTGAGTAATTTCCCCCCCCCCAGTGCGCAAACTAGTGCAAACCCATTCACAACAACTTGTTCCTGGGTGCGCTCATGTGAGTCTCTATACCAGAATAACAAACGTATCAGAGACCCACAGATATTCTAATGTTTTTCTCCCCAAACTAAGATTGATGTTGTAGTTCATTTATTGGTAATTTTGTATGCTCCCCAAAGAGGAAGACAAATTGGACTTGCTGTGCAATATATTAACGACAGTACGCTTTATAGAAAGAACAGAAAAAATGACGTATTAAAATAACTTTCCGAGAGCTCAATTCCATTTTATTTTTAGATAAATTACATTTCACAATTCTGCAACGGTTTTATGCAATCATTCTGCATACCAGAAAATGATTTGGCATCTAATAAGTGAAGATGAATTTGTTCCTCTAGTAGATACTGACTGATTAAAAATTGTTTTCTTGATCGCTTGGAAAGTCGATCTGGGCGTCAGATATTCATTGTGTACGTCATTTTAATTAATTCATCTTGTAAAGCACAGGCACTACAAACCAAAAAAAGAAGCCGTAGCCTAAAGAGCCTCCTGTAGAATTAGATGGAATTACCATATGGAAAGAAAGAGGAGAAATTATTGGGGGAAGTAACTCCTTTCTCAGCTAGGGAGCGGCTGAACTTGTTATTGCCTGAAGATGAGTTTTTGAATCAGGCTGACAAACAGTGGCATGAGGTGAATTTTTTGGTAAGGGAACCATTAGGGTCAGAGGTGCCAGCTTGCAAAGGTGATGGGGTGTGTGACATCATGTGTGTGGTGTCCTGACATCCCGAAACCATGCACATGAGCATCGCTCCTCCCTCCCTAAGCTAAGCAGAAGCTTCCCAGGCTTTGGGAAAGAGGTGCTAGGCCTCTGGCACAATGCTGGAGGCCTCCTCCCTCCTTCTCCAAGCCGGGTGGGCTTTGGGAAGATGGCAGGAAGGCTCTTGGACATGAGAGCATCGCGCCTCCCTCCCTAAGTTGGGCAGAAGTTTCCTGGGCTTGGGGAGGGAGGCGCTAGGCTTTCATACTATAATCTACTGGGAATTTTTAGGAAACTAGCCTAGTCTCTTTAATCCATTGGCCGCACACCACTGCTAAGGAACATATAAAATTAGGAAAAGGCTGCCATGTAGCCCTAGGGTTGTAGGTTGTCCATCCTGGGCTTTCAGCAGTATTGTCCAAAGACAAGAAATTGTGTGACTTGGTACTCTGATTCCTTGCCCATTTTATACACACTAATAGCAGACATGATACAACTGGAGGTCGCTATCAAGGGATAGACATATTACTTCTTGCTTCGGTGAAAGCCCATGGGGATTAAAGACTTTGATTTGCAGTGATAGACAGAGACAGATGATGATGATGATAGATAGATAGATAGATAGATAGATAGATAGATAGATAGATAGAGATAGATAGATAGATAGATAGATAGATAGATAGATAGATAGATAGATGATATAGATAGATGATAGATAGATAGATACGGTAGGTAGATAGATAGATAGATAGATAGATAGATAGATAGATAGATGATAGATAGATGATAGATAGATAGATAGATAGATAGATAGATAGATGATAGATAGATAGATAGATGACAGGGATGATAGATAGATGATAGATAGATAGATAGATATAGAGATGAGAAATAGATAGATATCCAATATCCATGATGGTAGTACAGTAGTTGCAGTGTTAGGCTACAGTGAGATAATGTGTGATATGAAATATCACCCACAGAGAGACTTTAGGGAGATTCTTCTGCTCCAGCGTATCATCTTAAGTACAATAACAGACTATAACTTGCATGTCACCAAGTTTTGGATTCAAAGATCTTTTGAAAGCCTGCCCGACCATATAACACTTCCCCAATATTACTTTCAGCCTGCCTGCTTGAGAGCACACTGTAATTTCCCCCCCTATAACCATATCATTGTTTTTGGCATAGCGTGTTATTAAATTTGAAATTACGCTATCCAAGGAATTCAAACAAGTCTACTGGAGCTTCAGGTCTCAGAAAGGCTTCTTTCTAATTAAAACTCTCTTTTCATCCATGAGAAATATTATGAGAAAAAAAGAACTGCAGAAACTTTAAATATTTGCACTACGCAGGAAAAGGATGAGCAAAATTTATACCTCTTTTCATTCTAAAATGTCTTTTTCAGCTACGTCCTTAGCTACAGTTAATGCCGTGTTTTTAAAGAGGTGGAAGATTAATTTTTAAGCGGCTCGTTTAACACAACAGATATCAGACGTCTAAGGTGTCCCAGCAACTTGTGTATGAGCATGAAAACATTCAAGCATTTCCTGAAAAGTAGGCAGAGATATTCTTTTGTATATTTATTTTAAAAACATTTTCTCATTATCCTTCTTTATAAATATTCTAATGACAATCATGGCTGTAATGATATCTATGGCTATAATGATCAGAGCCAAGGTGGTGTAGTGGTTAGATTATCGGACTAGGACCAGGGAGACCCAGGTTCAAATCTCTGCTCAGCTATGAAGCTCACTAGCAGGGGCACTGACTTGGGCCCCAAGTTATGGGTGTCCAGTGCATGAACATGACATCATGACATCATGCACCCCACAACCTCAGTGGCACCGGAAGTCAGGTTCCAAGGTCTCGCAAGGCCTTGGACATGACTTCTGGTGCTTTGCAAGGCACTAGAAGTTACATCGGGGGCCCAAAAATTTTGTGGGTGCTCAGGCCCCCAGGGCCCCCTATTGTCAGCACCCCTGATCACTAGGTTGCCCTTGGACCAGTCACTACAAACCTACCTCACAGGGTTGTTGTGAGTATAAAAAGGGGAGTTATATATACAGCTTTGAGCTCTTTGGAGGAGAGGCAGGATATAATTATAAATGATAATAATGTAGTCTTTGCATCATGTACATTAGTTTGAGAGCATCATAGTTTTAAACTAACAGTGCAGTCCTATGCACGTAGACTGCATAGTTCTATGGGGCTTATTCTGATATAAATCTGTTTAGGACAACAATCTAAATTACATGGAATTATTATTATTATTATTATTATTATTATTATTATTATTTCGATGTATATACCACCCTTTATCAAAAGGTCCCAATGTGGTGTACAACATGAAAGGCATTACAGAACACCAACGATAAAAATATAATAATGAAACGATAATTAAAATTAGCACCAATGCATGATCCCAGTATATAAGGTGTACTTATATGGAAGTGAAGCTTTTAATTTGTGTGTTGGAAGCCATGTGAGTTTAGATGAACTAGCCTTGCTTATGCAAGGTGACTTGACCCTGTGGTTTCAGACATATAGTGGATAGGATCAAGAGAATGCCCTAGAGGAGATGCGGAACAGCTGGTACTCCACAACTTCCATTATACTTGACCCTTGACCATGCTGGCTGGGACTGACTCAGAGAATATCTTGATAGTCACAGGTTTGCCATTCTTTGGTAAAGAGTAGATTATCCTCCTGTTTCTCCAAAGAGAACCAAGGCAGCAAACAAACCACAAGAAAAACAGAATAAACCAAGCACCATCCCTTAGAAATCCCAAAACAGATGCAAATAAGTATTTAACAATATCCAGCCTGTTAAAAAATAATAATATTCAGGGCCCTCTCAGACCTGCAGCTATCCCTGTTTCCCAGAAAATGAACTGGTGACCATTTCCCTCATATGTTGGTTTCTATATAATACAATGTCATCTTTTTTCTGTGTTGAATTATTTGAATCAAATAACACTTGAGATAATGCCCCATGAAGGTTCTTGAGAGCAACTTTTTAATTAGAGATGCTGAAAGATTGAAGATATTTTTAGCACTCTATAGACAACGAACCCACTGAAGAGCATGAAATTTGATATTTATGAAAAGGCACAAATATGATGAAGGAAGTCAGCGTAACGCACAGTGCCAGCTACTTCTATAGCACCTTTCAGCTCGGCAGCTGTTTCCTCTGTGAGAGAAACAAAGCCACATTAATTGTACTGTTGGGTTATCAATTACGTCGAAGCTTTAGTTTAATGAAAGCAAAATAAATTTGCAGAGGTAAAAATGGCATCAAAAAGCACAATCAGTCAATCAATTAAGCCAAAGCACTAGAACTTAATTAAAAAATTCTTATATGTCATCCTTAACAGATGTTGTGAGAACATTCCAGAAAGCCCTTGGTCAGAACTTGCTAGGCGACCTTTGTCAAAGCCAGGCTTCCTCAAACTCGGCCCTCCAGATGTTTCTGGCCTACAACTCCCATGATCCCTAGCTAGCAGGACCAGTGGTCAGGGATGATGGGAATTGTAGTCTCAAAACATCTGGAGGGCTGAATTTGAGGAAGCCTGGTCAAAGTTTTTCTGTCTCAATCCTACATCTGCAATGTGAGAATAACAATATTGATGTACCTTACAGGAATGTTGTAGGGGTTCCTGTGTTTCAAAGATTCATAAAGGTACTATCTAAATGCTAAGCATGGGTATGGTAATTGGATAACCTTCCTTTGTTCAAGAGATTTTTTTGTTAATGGACCAGAGGGGCTGATGGATGTTTCCCTCATGCAGGGGTAGGATACCTGTCTTCTCCAGATAATGTTGGCCTCCAGCTCCCAGAAACATGTGTACTCTGTATCCACGGGGCCTCTTTTAAAGGACTCACCCTGTATAAGCCCTAGTCAGAAGTTGATACCTGGGCATTGTATTGATGTATCGTAGAGCTGTGTCAACTTGCCACACAGCCGGGTGTCTGCACATATAGGCACAGTGTGGGACTAGTTGGTCAATCCTTGCCATGCATTGACTGAGCCCATATCATTGCTGCATTTCAAGCTGCTAATGTGTACATAACTGAAACTAAATTTGACAAAAAACACCACAGTGCTATAAAACGTAAAGTCACTGTAGTCTAAACCACTGTGCCTCTTGGGCTTGCTGATTGGAAAGTCAGCAGTTCGAATCCACGCAATGGGGTGAGCTCCTGTTGCTCTGTCCCAGCTTCTGCCAACCTAGCAGTTCGAAAGCACACCAGTGCAAGTAGATAAATAGGTACTGCTGTGCCAGGAAGGTAAATGGCGTTTCCGTGCGCTCTGGCACTCGTCACGCTATCCCATTGCGCCAGAAGCAGTTTAGTCATACTGGCCGCATGTTCCGGAAAGCTGTCTGTGAACAAACGCCAGCTCCCTCGACCTGAAAGCGAGATGAGCAGCACAACCCCATAGTTGCATTTGACTGGACTTAACTGTCCAGGAGTCATTTACCTTCCATACCTAATGCTATAATGCTCTTTCCTCCTCCAAAGGAAGCTGAACCCATGAAGCCTTCATTACACTTGAACCAAATAGCTTGGATCCAGCTTGTCATTCTGCTCCTTGCCATAAAGTTTTATAAATGGTGTTCACTTGTCTCCTGCTGGTAACAAGTGCTGGTAGTCTGATGTGCCTAAGTATACAGTATAGAGGATTGGTTGCAGCTGTAAATTGGTTTGGTGGCAAAACAGCAAAGGGATGAATAAGGATGGATAAGCAAGTGGTGGATAAGGCATTGGGTGGAATCCTAGTCCATTAATGGGTTGAGGTGGAGTGGTGCTTCCAGCAGTGGCCAGGGGTGGTCCACCTCAATTGACCTGTGTATTGATGGTGGCCCAAACCCCAGGCACTACCACAATGAAGCTTCAGGAGGCTGATGGATATACAACCAATGCTACATCTGTAATCAATAAAGCTATTGCCAGTTTTTAATCCCAGACTGTTGTCTTATCAAGTTCGATCCATCACACTGTTTCCTATTGCCTTCACCCTCCAGGGTGGGGTGGAGGCGTGGGTCTTCAATGCTCTTTCCTCCTCCCAAAGGCCTCTTCAGCATCCTCAGCTTTTGTAGCAGGAGTCAGTCACGGCCCTGCCCTCCCAGGCCAGGTGGGAATAGGCCTGCAAGGCAGGGAGCAGGACTCGTAGCCAAGGTGGTCAATTGAATTGAATTCAATTCATTTATGAGTGTGATTCTGAGGATTATGCAGACTCGTAGCCAAGGTGGTCAATTGAATTGAATTCAATTCATTTATGAGTGTGATTCTGAGGATTATGCAGGCCATGCTGAATCTTCACGCATGTTCAGCTAGCCATGTTCAGCTGACCTCTAAAGTTGCTGAGACCTTGGGAGTTTTGCTTAGAATCAGAAAATGAATTTGCTTTAGACATCTAAATTAAGGGATAAATTTGCCTATGGCAATGGAATATTTTAATGCTGCTGCTGCTGCTGCTGCTGCTGCTGCTGCTGCTGCTAATGCAGGAACTCTGCTCCAGTTGCAATGGGCTTCTTTCATATCACAGCAAATTAATCACTCTTTTAATCATGGATTAGTTTAGATATGCTGCTGAATCTTCTGGGATTTAGTGTCAATAGGTAACCAACTGCTCCAATTTGCTGGAATTTAATATACTGACATCAACTGTAGGCTTTTTTAATTGCACAAATAATGTAAACAGAAAATCCTTGGATTTCACTTTTTTTCTGAAAGAAAGCAATCTGGTATGATAATTCAACGCTCTCCACTAAATTTGAATCAAAATATTTATACATGAGTTAGGCAGATAAAAGGGTGCAGTTATTTTTCATATCTGAATACTTTTCTTACTGCATAACGATCCGTTGTTGTTCTTAAAACAAAATAAAATAAAAAATTCCTTCCAGTAGCACCTTAGAGACCAACTAAGTTTGTTCTTGGTATGAGCTTTCATGTGCATGCACACTTATTCAGATACCAATGTATCTGACGTTGTTGTTGTTGTTGCTGCTGCTGCTGCTGTTGTCATTATCCTTATGAACAACAGCAACAAATAATCACATATCGTTTATTAAAACTATAAATTCAGCAGGAAAATAATCTTTTGAGGTATTCTTTGTTCCTTACCCATTACAATTTAGGCAAACTCTGAGTTGCCTACTGAAAATAGTTCTTACAAATCACTGAAGAACAGCCTTCCTCACCCTGGTGTGCTCAGATACTTTGGGCTACAATTTCCACCTGTCCCAGTCTGCATGACCAATGCACAGAGGATGACAGTTATAGTCCAGAAACATCTGGAGAGTGCCAGATTAAGAAGGTCATTATAGCAGCATAATCATAGCATGATCAAATGGCACCAGTATACCACAGCCAAGGCCAATGTAGCATATCTGTGAACCTGTGGAGAAAGAGTAGCTGGCATGCACCTCTCCCACTCTTAACCACTTGTTTAATCAGGGTTTAAAACATATGGTCAGCAGAGAAGAAGGAGAGGCACATCTCATGTCACACACCCTCCCAACTGCTTCACTGTTGGTTAAGATCCAGGTCAGGTCAGCCTGCTTGTCCTGAGTTGGAGTAGGGCAGCTTCTGGGGAGATCAGAATTTCAAGAGTGCACTCTATCAGGGCAGATGGGTCTGCTTCCCTATGCAAAGGTGCCCCCTGGTTCTAGGGGACAAGACTCTGTTGTAATATACAGTTACTGACTCACAAGTGCATGAATGAAAGGGTTAACCTGAGCCCAGAGCTCAAGTTGCCAGAGTGGGTGTGTCTTGGCTGGCTCCCAGCAGCCTCTGCTCCTCTGCCCACACTTTCTTTCTTTTCTGTGCTTCCTGGAACAAGTGAAGGAGGAGCCATACAATCATTGTCTCCCTCCAGGTGAACTGAATCTCTACAAAAGGAAGATCATTAAAACCTGCTTCTTTGCTAACCCATAAGAAAACTATCTGAAGAAGTGTGCATGCACACGAAAGCTCATACCAAGAACAAACTCAGTTGTTCTCTAAGGTGCTACTGGAAGGAATTTTCTATTTTGTTTCGACTATGGCAGACCACCACGGCTACCCACCTGTAATCATAAGAAAACTGAGCACTTTTCTTTTTAAGCCATTTGGAAACTTTTTTCATCTTTATTTTACTGCCGGTGTGTGGAGACTTGTTTGCTTCAACTTTTGGATACCCTGTGAGTAAGGCAGTGCAAGAACTGCAGGGTCAGGGGATGTCCAATGTCACCAAGGGCCACCAACAAAGACCTCGAGGGCTGCATGTTGGGCTGCCCTGACCCAGAAGGTTACCCATGAGGCAATGCGGCTGTCAGGCTGAAAAAGCTTCTCCACTCCTGCTCAATTGGTAAAGAATAATTACATTTCAGTGTTAATTTTGATGTTTGCCAAAAGCAACTTTTTAAAATAGCTATCATCTTGTGCCATTGTACACATTTAGCTGCTTCTCATTTGATTCCACTGCGAAAAAATCCAAACAAGACATTTTGGCAACATGCAAGAGAGACAATTCAAAGGAGTCTGTATAATGCCAGACAGCAGACTGTAAACAAGATGCTTGCAGAGTCATAACAAAACCAGTCTCGAATATCACTTTGCAGCCATGCAATTCTTACGCCTGTCTACCTATGGAAATGTATTGTGCACATTCACAGTCTCAAAAGTTGCTCAGGGAAGATCCTGGTAGCCAACAAATATGCAGAATTCAGTCAAGAATCATTAGTTTTTGTATGTGTAAGTTGTGTGGAGGATACATTTGCATAACCATTTTTGCTGCTACTCTAGTCATGGACATAACTCTAAGGATACGTCTAGCCTGAGCATTCAGTGCTGCGTTGCTGTGCCTCAGTTACTGACTTTTTCCAGGGCATCTGCGCAACACTGCCATTCAATCATTATCATCCTGCATTTTCTCTGGGGTTCTTCCATCTTTTCTCATTCCACAGACTTTTTTTTCAGCTCAATGGCAAAGCAGCGGCATATCCACGGGTTTAGACGGCCTTAGCACTAACACCTTTTTAAAGCCTTAACACCTTTTTAAAGTGTGTGGGGCATAGCTGTCAAGTTTCGGATTTGAAAATAAGGGATCAGCACCCTCACCTGTCCTGGGGACAGTCCACGCCGTGGTAATCCCCCAAGCTACAAATTAATTTACAACAGGAAAGAGCTCCCAGGAAAGAGAAATCAAGGCAGAGAAAAGAAAGCACTTATTCATGCAGCACACGGTAACCTCTGGAACTCCCTGCCACAGGGAGCAGCGATGGCCACTAACTTTGATGGCTTTAGAAAAGGATTAGGCAAATTCATGCAGGAGGAGAGGACCACTGATGGCTTCTGGCCAGGTTGGCTCTGCTCTGCCTTCAGTTAGGGGAAGCAATGCTTAATCTGAGCACCTGTTGCCAAGAAACAGTCGTCTATTTTATCTTCTTTATATATCTGTCTGTCTGTCTATTTGTTATTAGGTATTTATATTCCACCTTTTTCTCCAAGGAGCTCCCTGGTCCTAGTCCTCATTTAATCCCCACAACAGTCCTGTGAGGTAGGCAGGCAGGCAGGCAGGGCTGAGAAATGCAGGGACCCAAGGAGTACCTGGACTCCAACTCTCCTTCCCAGAAATAAGGGAAATTTAAGGGTTATCAACAATAAGGGATAGCAGTGGGAAACGGCTTGGAATAAGGGAGTTTCCCGCAAAAAAGGGAGACTTGACAGCTATGGTGTGGGGCAATGTGGTCAGGAATGTATCAGGCAAGTGAGCTTACCACAGCTCTGCACACATTCATTGCAATCATTTTATGGCCCTGCTAATTAAACAAAGCAATTTTATAATGGTGAACTTAAATAGAATCAAATCAGAGAGGGGAAGGGCAGCAAATTCTAGGTGGTCGCTCAGCAGACGGGATGGACTTAGCTGTGCCGTACATCTTTCCCTTTGTGACAGCCAGGTGGACATCCTGCTGACAGGTGACATTTGAGGAAGAGGAGGAGCCAAGTAGTAGCCGGTGTCTCAGCCAAGCCAGCAGGGCAGAGGTAGCAGACTTAGAACCAGCTGGGTGCACAACTCCCAATACCTCCCAAATCTCATGGTGGCTGGACCTGACAGGGTTTGAGTCCAGCAACATCTTGACACCATGTTGGCTGCTAATGCAATAAAAAATAAAAAATTTCCTGTCTTAGGTGGATAAATATTTCAGTGGCTGATCTGTTCACATCCTTTTCTCCAATGAAATTCTCAGGCCATTTTTTCCATTTAAAGAGGTGTGCATTTAAAACAGCATCACAAAGGTGCTTGAATTAGTCCTTGGCTCTCTATGTATATTACAGTATTCCTTGAAAAAAACACCTTGTAGTACCATCTCGCATCAGCACTAAAAAGAACGGCTGCCTTCTTTAAATGTTGTTGTTTAGGTTTACCAGACTTGCACAGTATTTAAATTACATCTCAGTTATAACCATATCCATACCATCTGGTGTGTGGGCTCGACAGCACAAGCTAATTTGTTATGTGTTGTGCAAATAAACCTTCCTTTGTGCGGTTTGCTTTAACTTGTATGTTTATAAACACCCATCTGAAGCAGAAATTAGATGGACGTTTTCAACATTCAAGAAGTGAAGGATATAGCTCAGTCTCTGAAGGCAAACTTAGCAGCAGTCCAGCACACAGTTAGTATTTGAGCAGCAATATATGCATTTATTTGTCTTTGAAGTCCACCCTTTTCAAGACATGTCAATCATACACCCCAGACCCAACCCCAACCCGAAATCATTATATGATCTTGCTAATGTAATCCTAAACATTACAAGTAAACCACATCGAATACAACAGGGCTTAATCCCAGCCAGGTAAATATTTATAGAATTGCAGCTGTGTTCCAGGTATTTTCTTTGGATATGTTTAATCTCGGTTTTCTATAACTTTTGAAACAAAGTTTATTTTTTGCCTTAAAAACAACAACAACACCCTGTGCTATTTTGGGCTCATGGCAGGCAGCAAGAGTTTGACAACAGAAAAATTAAAATGTATTAAGCACCCTGGTCCATCTGGTGGTAGGAGAGAAATGAATGAATGAGATATAATTAATGCCACAGAGAAATGTTTACAACTAAAATACTTCCTGTACCGATTCTCTAGCCAATTAAAGCTTGGTTATATAACAGGTCTTCTAGCACTATTTGAGAATAGTTCATTCCTGGGTGGCAACATGTTCAGAGCAAAGAGACAGGTACTGAGATCACCTTTTTAAATGCTTTCCATTTGCCTAGGTTGAAAAGTTCAGTCCAGGTGATCAGTACAAATTCAGCAGGCTGAATGCAAGGATGCATACCAAACCTCCCCCTTTCTTTACCAAACCTAATATTAAAACATGACATTAAGACATGCCGTAATCTATTACTCATGCGCAACTGTAGGGATATTAAAAAGAACAGCATTCCTAGATCTGCTTTCCAGCTCACTTTTATAATATGCACAAAGGAAGGGACAGGTTGAGCCATGAAAATGTAACGCTTACCTATGTGGATAGTGTCATCATATAGTTTAGTCACTAGGTGGCACTGAACTTAGTTGTATCTCAGTGAAGTCAAAAATTCCCTGGCTTCTGTGACTCTGCCCAAGCACTTTGCTTTCCAGTCTACCACAAGTAGGATTTAAATGGCACCCTCTGTAATTCCATAGATATATCAAGCTAAAAATAATTGATATAAACAGATGTCCGTACAGTTTTTAATTACATTCCTGTAATATGGGGGCTATCATTAGGACAACAAAAGTAGATTTTGTGAGTTTTTATGGTCACCAAGAGACTTGTATCTCAAGAGTGGCTGGGGAAACCTAGCCAGATGGGCAGGGTATGTATGTATGTATGTATTTATAAATTATTTATTTATTTATTATTACAGTAGACTGGAAGAATAAAAGCCACAGTCTATGACACAGTGCTCTGAGGTCCTTAACTGCTCTTGCTGCATTTAAACTTAAAAGCATCTACTTCATGTAGGTACTTATATGGATATTTGCCTGGAATATATCAATGTATAGGTTTAAATTAAGATGGATGTCTTGTGAGTTTTTATAGTTAAAATGTGAGTGGATGAGGTTTTTCCTTCCTTCTCACCCCTTTTTTTCCTTTCTGTTTTTTTTCCGCATCCCCCCTTTTTTTGTTAAAGATGCTATTTAAAATCAGTTTTAAAATTTTGCATTATTCTGTTTTGTTCAGAGGGCCCCAAGTTCTCATGCAAAGTGCCGGAGCTGTGGAAAGGACCTAGAATAATAAAGTTTTATTGGATAGAAAAAAGCTATTAAACTTTCCCAAAACAGCCTCGAGGCTCTGATCTGGCGTACCGAGGAAAATCATTACAGCCAATTTACTTAGCCCTGACAAAGTAGTTAGTACTGCACAGAATGCAGAAGGGGAAAACCCAAATCATCCCATGAAGGACGAATCATTCTAAATGACAGGTTGGGAGAGGAGAAGCATCTAACACCAGCGCCTTGCTATCTTGTGGAAAAGCTAGGTTTCCTTCAGTAATAGTTTCCTGTGAAAGTGTTTCCTGGTATGGGTTTGCCCATTATTTGTACAGAATATTTTACTATTTTAATTCAAAGCATTCATCATTCCTTTAATCAAAGAAAGCCAAAATGACATTTTGCAAAAGTAACTGTGAGACACAGCCTGCCATGCAGTGCTTTTATTTAACACCAAATGCCTAATGATGTTGATGCACTTCACTTTTCTGGAAAATTGAATGAACCATGGTAATAACTTAAGAACTGAGAGTATTCACCCTCACTTGAAGCTTCCCACTGTGCAGCTCAAGTGAAATAAGATGGAGATGCTGTCACCCACAACTTGACAAAAGTTGCAAGAACTCAGCGGCGCTTGAATTGTTTTCAAACATTGTCAGTGTCAAAGACTGATTATAGGCCGGAACCCCAAGAGTCATTTTAAATATATAGGGTTTTATATTTATTGCTTGTATACCAGATTCCCCCCTGCCATATCATATCATAATCTGCTTCCAAAAGTCTCCACAGATTTCAAAGCTGTTGGCCATGTGGTGGTTGGGAAGAGTAGGGGCTGCTGTTCTGAGAAATACAAGCGCCATGAGGCCTGGAGTTGGGTTTGGGTTGCATTAACAGGAAGAGGAGGGGTGTGATCGCCTGGGATTCGGACTTGGATGCTGAACCTGAGGGATCCCAGCCTGCACAGGATTCCCCGCCTCCAGAATCAGCTGAGCCAGGGCTAGGGCTTGAGTCTGTGCTGGATCCTCAGGTGTGAGTCTGCTCTGGGTCCTGATGTGATGGAGGACCCATTGCCTGCAGGTGCTCCACTCTCAGCCCCGTCAGAGGAAGCTGAGGCTGCCCCTGGGTCCAGTAACCCACCAGCCTCTCCTGAGCTGCGGAGGCTCAGGGCAGAGAGGCGAAGGAAACTAAGTTCCTGCAGGAGGAGTGCTCGCCTCCAGGCCAGAATGAGAGGCGAGTCACCGGAGGATCGGGGCTGCCCTATGCCTCGGGGCAGATAAAGGCCGGCCAGCCCCTGCCCCAAGTTGCGTGAGCAACACAGTTGCTAACGTGTGCCTGCCTGTGTCCTCGTGCCTGATCCCCACCTGTACCTTGCCCTGCTTCCTGCCTTGCTCCTTGCCGGACTAACCCTGTTGGACTCCTAAACCTTGGACTGGACTTTGACCCTGCTTCGCGGACGAACCCCCAGAGTGTTCCTCACCTCTGACTATCCGGCTTGAACCTCGGACTGTTTCCTGACCCTGCTGCCGCCCCATCCCTGGACTTGGTTGCCTCGCTGGACCTACCACTGTTGCCTGGGACTGCTGTCCATGCCCCATTTAGCCCTGGGTGAGTTTCTGGTCTTCCCACCCGGTGTCCTCTGGGCTGGGCACCCCCAGGGCCAGCACAAGGAGGAAGCGGGGGAAGAAGAAACAAATGTGGGAACCAGACTTCCCTGGAAAGCAGAGAGTCTTAGGTGGAATCTACACACATATAAAACACATATTGAAAATGCTTTTTTAAAAAAACGTTTTGAAAAATACATTGAATTTGGCATAGCTCACTGTTGCCATCTAGTGTCACATTTGTATATTGCACTAAACAACACATTTAAAATGTTTTATTTGCAGCTGTATAGCTGAGTTCTTAGTAGAAGCTTGGAGGTTGGGGGCAGCCATATGGGGAAGTGGAACCGGAGGCAGGAATGGCTGAATGTGAACCCCAAAAGGAGGGTGCAGTCTTGTCACTATGAACCAGGTGTCATCTTTGCATATAGGAGCAGACCTACCCACCCCGTAGGAGTGCCTGTTTGCAATCCCGACATCCCTGCAAGATGAGAGCATCTCACATGTGAGTACACCTTGCCTTATCTTTAAAAGCTTGGCCGGCAGGTGTGAAAACTTGTTAGGACATCTTCATTTCTTCCATTCCATTCTGAACTTCTTGCTCTGCTCTTGAACTCCTGAACCATAACACCTGAGACTTGTGTCCACTGCTGAGTCTGTGCCATTTCCCTCAATGAAATCCAATTCTTTGTTCGCAAGGTAGTAATTTCAGAATGGCAATGTTCCTGGAAACATTGTAAGGAACAGCCAAGTACATTGTGAAAAATTAGTTTAGTTGCTTGCCTAGAAATCTTGATCCGCAGTAGCTTTCTGACAAAGCATGCTAGCTTAGAGTTATTCTCTAGATGGCTTGCCACGTTGGCCATAAATTCACTTCTCCTACTTTGTGCTCAAGCACTTGCTAGTCTGCTGTTTGACACCGTTACCCTAAACATATTTACTTTGAGCTGCTCCAGTGCTTTCCAAAGAACTTCCACAAATCAGCCTTATACTTGTTGACATACAGTGAAAAATCCACTGGAAATGTTACTGTGAGTTTTTGGGGAGAGGGAAGAAAGTAGGTATTGGAACCAAGCCTTCACCTTCTGGTGCAATCCTATTTTGAGCTACTATGTAAAGTATAATCACTCTACTAGGCAATCAGGGTTCATAGCAATTATTTTTAAACCTATCATTTGATGGAGTCTTTTGTTCCAATGGAAATGCCTAGTTTGTGGAGCCGGGATTCTGTTGATTATCATCATTTAATTAACTGAAGTAAGCTTTTTAATACATTAAGACAAAATCTGTTTTGCATCTATTTATCCTTGCATTCACAGTCAGAGGCTTTGCCTTCACCAAGGCAAGATTTGGGGGATGAAATCTGCACAGTGACATTACACCATCAATTCCGGTGCTATTTCCAAGATTAGAACCTTGCTTTCCCCTGTTTATATAACCAGAGCTCTGGTTCCCTATCAGTGCCAGGGATTTAGGAAGCTGAAAAGCTTGCTCTGAATTGAGGATTATTTCTACACACTGAGGCAAATTTATCCTTGTGGTAAATCAGATTCCTTCAGTGACGTTACCATAGGAATAGTATTGTCTCAAAGCATTTATTTCAATGTGTTCTTCTGGCTTAGGTTATCTGCAGTATTTGAGTAACAGCTCCCCCACCCCACCCCCCACCCCCTCAGCATGACTTATGAAATCCCAGAGTCTTTACTCCTTTTAAAGGAATCTAAGCCATGGGTGGGGGCTAACACTTGCTCTAATGTACTTAGTAGAGGCTGCTAATGCCTTTTACACGGCATGCGAATTTGGTCAAAGCAAAATCTTTAATAGAAAAATTAACTTTTGTTACGGGAGCAGGGGAATACCACAACTTGAACCAGCGTTAAATCCTTTCTCCTAGTGTTTGTATGTGATATCAATCATCATCACCATCACAACAATAAACAAAAACTAAAATACTCATTCAATAATACGTTTTAAAGGAGGAAGGCCTACTCACCCACTTAATAATAATGATGATTATTTGTACCACGCTAATCTGACTGGGTCGCCCCAGCCACACTGGGGAGCTTCCAACATATATAAAAACATAACAAAACATTTAACAGTACTGGTCATTGACTGAAATTAATAAATACATTAAACATTTTTTTAAATCCCTATACAAGGCTGCCTTCAGATGTCTTCTAAAGGTTGTAGACATCTCTTTGACGTTTGATGGGAGGGCGTTCCACAGGGTAGGTGCCACTACCGAAAAGGCCCTCTGCCTGGTTCCCTGTAACTTTGCTTCTCACAGTGAGAGAACCGCCAGAAGGCCCTTGGAGCTGGATCTCAGTGTTTGGGCTAAACGATGACAACGGATGAACATGACAAAAGCCAGTACCTATCTAAAAACCATCAGCATGAATAAATAAGTATGTTTTTGCCTGGTACCTAAAAACAGACAATGGGCACCAGGCATGCTTCCCTAGGGACAGCATTCCACCAATGAGGAGCCATCACTGAAAGGCACCCTCAGAAACAGCACAGTGTCTAGGTTGGTTCATGTGGGGAGATGGAGTCCTCAAGATAATGGACTTCTGAGCTGCATAAGGTTTTATAAGTCAAAACCAGCACCTTGACTTGAGCCGAGAAACTATTGTGGCCAGTACAGTCAAGACTGGGTAGGTGTCAGACTGTCTTGCCCCAGTGATGAATCTGGCTGCTGACTTCTATACCAGCTGCAGTTTCTGAACTGTCTTCAACACAGCCCCATGTATAATGTGTTGCAGTAATCTAGCCTAAAGGTTACCAGAGGATAGACAACAGAAGTTAGGCTGTCCCTAAATAAGTACACCTACCACATTATATTTGTGCGTGTGTTAATCATACGGGTTGTATTCCCTTAAGCAATTAATTAAATCTGCATAAATTTACATAACCATTAAAGAAGCATTGCTTCTTTGCTTCTAAATGAGGCACACGCATTCTTGCTTGCATTACAAGAGAGGTGTCTTCATTTTCTCTTCACACAGAAAGGAATGCCTCCTTTAAGGAATGGTATTTGCAGTTTTCAAATCGGGGCACCAAATTAATTGGCAGGACCTTTAAATTCAATCCTGAGTTTTGGTCAATTAATCAGCTTAACCACAGAAGCCTTACCAATGAGAACTGTCCGTCTGTCCATATATTTGTGATAGAAAAAGCGCAACAATTAAATGAACAGATCTGTCCTCCATTGAAATGGACAACTGATAAGATGTAGGAAAAGGGTGATCACCAAATGATGGGCAGGAATAGGCTACATGGTGGTTTTCCAAGTGTGAGAGGTGAGCCTTCATCACCCTGAGCCTCACAGGAAACATCTGACAATTCAATCCTATGAAGGTTTAGCCCCAAATCAGTCCCATTGAGTTCACTGGGATTTATTCCCAGGCAAGTGCAAATGGGATTGCAGCCATCATTGCGATATGTGTCCTTCCCCAGTGCAAGTTGTGTTCAGAGGCTTAATTCCTTGGCTTCAGCCATTTTCAGTAGGAGAAAATAGAGTACCGGTAATTTCTTCCTTCTTGAAGATGGGGCTGCTTTTCAGCAGGTGTTGCCACTAATTGCTAGAGATAATGAGCTGCTGTCTATGGCAGAATGCTTCCAATTAATTGACAAGGACCAAGTACATGATAAGGTGTTTCTTTCCAGGACCTTCCAGGAACTTTCTATTTGCAAACCTACCCCCCAAAAGCTAATAGATCCTTTCTTCCAACTATGATGAGTCGATTTCTTTTACAGGGGAACCAAAAATGGCACAGAGGATCCCACAAACAGTGAAGAAGGAATCTAGGCTGTTAGACCTAGATGTTAGACCAGTAAAACAATATACTCATAACTTCCTCTGAAGGCACCAAAATCAACAAATACATCAGTTCCCACCCACCCATTGCTTGGGCAGAGGAAAAGATTGCTACAAGGCTTAGCAGCTGCAGTCGTGATCTCTTTATTAATTACCTTAATACATTTGTAGCCATGGCCTCAGAATGCAGAGCCACGTTTAGTGTCTAGAGGTTATTTTCCATTTTTTTCTGTTTGGTTCTGACTTGAGCCTCCACCCAGGAAAACCTGGATAACCACATTGAGTATCTGTGTAGTTAACCTGCCCCCCACCTGAATACAAACATCAGAGTTTTTTTTATTATTTTCCAAATTAACAAACAGCGGTAGCAATTACAAAATAGCAGCACAGATGAAAAACTGCAATGATATCCCCAAGTTCAAAACTTCACCCCAAGATTGGTAAGTTCTAATGAGAGTCTGCGTCCTTTTGCCTTGCTCATGATTAATCCAATGACACAGTCTGTTAGTTGGCGTTCCTTGCTTGCTCTGCCAACATAGAAAACATTGAGAGTATTATGGGGCACCCCAGAAGGTGGCAGCAAATAGGCTCCTGTAATTCTATTTGGGCTCTGCAGCTGCAGTCAGTAGAAATCTCAGACCTCCTGGTCTAATAAGACAAGAAGATTAGGTCTTGCAAAACCAGAAATTGCCCATGCTCCATGCACTCCAGGGTAAGGATCCAACTGCTGGGGTAGCTGAAAGCCTCCTTTCATAGTCGCGAGTTCATCTAGGAAATATGAGCTCATCTATTTGCGATTTCATCCAACAGGAATTCCTGCAGAGCTGAGCAAATCCATATTTCAAGTAGATCAGCATTTAGATCTTGTAGTAAAATCTAACAGCAACCAGTCAGAACACAGGTGGGGCGCCACCACTGTTGCACCCTCTGGACCGACAGCAAAGACAGGGCATGGTGGTGGCAATGTTGGGGGAACACCAGGTTGACAGCAGCGAGCCATGATCTCTCTGCACTTTCCCTGCCCCATTCTGGTCCCAGCAAGAGGCAGCCAGGTGGGCAGCACACCAGCAGGGTCCTACCTCATGCAAGGTGACTGGAGAAGGCACAAGTCCCTCAAGCGATAAGCTCTGCCTTAACATAACAGCAAAGTGCATCAGGACATTTCCACATATAATGCTCCGCTTAAAGTCACGATCAAGGGGCTTTCATGCACCATCAGGGCCATGCGGCACGATGGCCAGCTTTATGAAACGCGAATGTTTCATACAGCAGGAAGCGTCTGTATTTTCTGTCTCTGATGAGCTCACTAGGGAAAGCGTCTGTAAAAATTAAGAAGCATCGCTGCTTCATTTAATGCCCAGGAACACAGGGAAGCCCCTATCAGTGCAGGAGGCGAAGCCTGAGTGGAAGAGCGGTGGGAATAGCAGCAACAAAATCAGCCCGGGAAGAGAAACAGCCCACAAGACAGATGGTTAGTAAAACGCATCAGCAACACTGAAGTTCTCTGCTTAGCTGGAAGGAAATCCTCTCTGGCTTTGCTTCTGCCCTCTAGGAAGACTCTTGTCTTGCATGAACACAATCAGAAGGCTTGCCATCTGGCCTTGACTTAGAGTCACAGGCTTTGGGAACATCACGATCGGCTCATGGTTGCAATCGCCTATTGTTTGATGAAAAATCCAAACAAGTCCGCAGTATGCCATTGGGACAAAGGCTGGGTAATAAATCTGCTGGATAAATTATATATCTTGTTTTAGAAAACTTCTGCCCTCTTATAACCTATGGAAGCAGCACCCACTGAGCTCCGTGTCTCTTGCTTGAGAACATCACAGTCTCTTACAGTAAGATCCATGCATTAAATGTGCGAAGCTTATTATTTAAAATGTTAATCCTTTAAAATTTTAATCCCTCATTTCTGCAGAACTTTCCATGTACAAAACAAAGTAAAATCACAGGTCCTACATATACAACGTGCAAATTCAATGTACACGTTGAGCCTCATGAATTCTAATAATAGGTATGTCATCTGATTAATGTCGATTACATCCATGCTGCTTAGGAGCACAACAGCACAATCCTATGCAGGCTGGCTCAAAAGCAAACCCTGCAGAGTTCAATGGGGCTTAAGATAACACCCCACTGGATTGCAGCTTTCATTCCAAAACAGGTGTTAATTTGCATCAGAGGAGAGAACCTTGGAGAACCTTAGAGTAAGAGAATAATAAGTAACCTCTTGCTTCGTCAGACATCTTGAAATGGTCATATAATGGATACCTGCTTTTTCAGGCAGTTGTAGCCTAGTCCTTTGTAAATTTACTAAATCCTAGAGCATGAGAGAAGCAGAGAAGATGATCGGCTGCCACAACTGAGACCAGGGGGACTTGCTTGCTGGGATAGAAAGTGCAACACACACACAGAGCTCCAGACTGATGTAGCTGAGGGGACTGAGCCTCTTGCTGGATTCAAAACTTCTGGTGGTCAACTCTGTCAACCACCCATTCTGGGCTTGAGGGCATCCTGATCAAGTTTGCAGATGACACCAAATTGGGAGGGGTGGCAAATACCCCAGAGGACAGGATCACACTTCAAAATGACCTTAACAGATTAGAGAACTGGGCCAAAGCAAACAAAATGAATTTTAACAGGGGAAAATGTAAAGTACTACACTGTCAACAGTGTGATGCAGCAGCTAAAAAAGCCAATGCAATTCTGGGCTGCATCAATAGGAGTATAGCATCTAGATCAAGGGAAGTAATAGTACCACTGTATTCCACTCTGGTCAGACCTCACCTGGAATACTGTGTCCAGTTCTGGGCACCACAATTCAAGAAGGATACAGACAAGCTGGAACATGTCCAGAGGAGGGAAACCAAAATGGTCAAAGGCCTGGAAACGATGCTTTATGAGGAACGGCTTAGGGAGCTGGGTATGTTTAGCCTGAGGAAGAGAAGGTTAAGGGGTGATATGATAGCCATGTTCAAATATATAAAAGGATGTCATGTAGAGGAGGGAGAAAGGTTGTTTCTGCTGCTCCAGAGAAGCGGACACGGGGCAATGGATTCAAACTACAAGAAAGAAGATTCCACCTAAACATTAGGAAGAACTTCTTGACAGTAAGAGCTGTCCGACAGTGGAATTTGCTACCAAGGAGTGTGGTGGAGTCTCCTTCTTTGGAGGTCTTTAAGCGGAGGCTTGACAGCCATCTGTCAGGAATTCTTTGATGGTGTTTCCTGCTTGGCCGTGGGTTGGACTGGATGGCCCTTGTGGTCTCTTCCAACTCTATGATTCTATGACTCCCTGCCTGCTGTTGCCCTTAGCTTTCCATCCATCCATACACAGTGGGAGCTTCCTCCACAACAGAACCCTCACCAAAAATGGTGCTCCTCTCTGCAAAGGAAGGCTGGCAGAAAGAAAGGTACCAACACACCACCCAAACCCCTTCCAGCCAAGAACATGGGGGGAGAATAAGATCAGGAGCAGACTTTGGTAATATTTTCACAATCATTCCTTTTGGCGTAGCTGCCTTTTAATGGATCTTTTCAATAGGCTCACTGAAACTTCACATTATTACAAATGCAGAAGTTGTTGTTTTGCACCCTCTTGGTTTGGTGAAGCGTCTGCACTGCCCTAAATCCGGTACTGATAATTGTCCTCTTAGTGTGCATAGAATGGTATGAATGAATGTTTATTGCTGTCGCAGACCATTCATAGGCATAACAGATTGTAAGACATGGTGAACGCACACCGTTTGAATGTCAATGCCCATCAACTTTTTTGGGGGGGTGGCCCTCTCAAATATTTTAGGGGTGTGTAAGTAATCACCAGCCTTTTCCAACCCAAACCTCCCTTGGGAGACCTCTCCACGTGCGAAACGCTCCACCACCGACGGCGCGGCGCCGCCCCATTCATCTCCAGCGGGGGCGGACCATTCTGAGCCTGGAGTTCTGCCCCTGGCATTGCGCTGCCGCTAAGGATTCGGCCCTTGGCAAGCCAACCCGGGAGCGAGAATCGAAACGCTCCAGCCGCTGCGAGCTCCCCGGCAGCTTCACCGACGCGCTCTGTCGCCATGGCCGTCCGAACTGGTCCGAGCCCGGCTCGCTCGGCCAATCGCGAGGCTCCCGACTCCGGAAAGCCAATCCGCTTCGGATAGGTGGGCGGAGGCGACGGAGCGGGTGAGCAGGGGATGCCTTGTGCGCGCTTAGGGCGCTCGCTTGCTTGCTTGCCGCCGCCGCCGCTTGCCCTCCCGCCTGCTCGCTCGCTCCCTCCCGCCGATCTCGAAAACTTCCAGCGCACTCCGGGCAAAGGAGCATGCACGGCGGGCGGAGACGCAGCTCGAAAGCCCAGGCCCCTGGTCCCACGCCGGATCTCCGCAGCTCTTTGCCATGAAGCACTGGCTCCAGCACTTTCAGGATCAGAGGTAAGCTTGGCCCAAGGGGTGGTCCTTTGGAGGGTCCTTCGTGCTGCGGTTTCGTCGTCCAGACGTAACACTGCGCAGGGTGCTTTGACCCGGGAGGGCAGGGAGTTTTCGGAGTCTCCTTCACCCTTTAAACACGCGCGCCCTAAGGATTACGCGCGCGATCCTTCACACGATTTTCTCGGAAGCAACCCGCCCTTTGTTCCAGAGGGATTTACGTCGAAGAGTTGGGCATCGAGGTGTAAATCTTAGGCGGGGAGATCCGTCGCGCTAGGGTAGGCTTCCTAACGTGAGAAATTATGAATGAAATCGGATTCCGAGGGGAGTGGAATGAAATGCCAGGGGGAGCGACAGAGAAGCGACCTATCGGCAAACTCTGGAGATAAAATAATCGCCGCCAAATATATATGAGATTTATTCAGCGTCCCCCAGACGCGACAACGTCCCAGAAAATAATGGCCATGTGTTAGAACGTCGAGGCGCCACGATTCCGTAAGATCGCTTTGCTGTTGAAACTTTGATGTTCAATTGTGGCGACAAGGAAAGCCTCTGGCACCAGATTTCTAAAAATGAAGTTACGGTGGGGGGATAGAAAGAGTAGAATGCGGGGTTGAAAAGGAAAGGGCAAAATGCTAAGGAGAGGAAGCGGAGGTGCGTTACAGTTCAAGGGGAGTTGATACAGCAAACGGCAGATCCCTACTTTCCCCAAGGAGAATGATGGGGCGGGGGGGGGGGAGCTGGGCTAGATTTCCGTGGGCAGCACATTTTCAGGCGCCAAGACAGAAAAGGGAAACGAATTGCAGGTGGAGGCAAATCTCAGTAGGGAGCTGCAAACCTGGCTAGGTAATTGGGAAGAGTTGCATTCCCTACAGCAATATGTTGGGAGAAGGCGGGATGTCGAAATTGCATGGAGGTGGGTTAATAATCAGACTCGGTAAAGGAGGAGGTGAGTCAGATGCTGGCTGGGACAGGTGGGATTAAGTTTAGTTAACTGTGAGCAGTATGAAGGTTGTAACCAAATGATACTGCAGGCCCCAGGCAAAATGGAAAATGTGCAAGAAAGTAATGGTTACAAATGCCAAAAAATGACCCTTTGTTATTTATATAGTCCCCTTTTGTTTATGTAAACAGGAGTCCATTATAAGCAGAAAAAACTGGGGGATATATATGTTGGTATAAAACTGGTGGGGTTGCAGTTATGAGTGTTTACATCTGTCCCTTTCCCTTATCATTCACATAAAAGGAATTAGGAGAGATGCCATAATATAGATGCCAACTTCTGCAAAGTCTCTTGTGTACAATCAAAGGGTATCTGAATTTTGTTTCCTTTGATTTGAGCATACCCACAGAAAGCAAGGGAGTGGCTAATGTAAGTCCATTGAATTCAGTAGTTCTTCTGAAGTCTACTTCTGAGTATGACTTGGATACAACCTTTCATTTCTTTTTATTTGTGAGATGATACAAAGCAATTACTTCAAAGTAAAATGTGGCTGCAAGCTTTCTGGGAATTTGCTTGGTAGATTTATCAGTTAACACCACAGTCCCAAGTAGACACCTTTCCTTAGAAGTAGGTCCCATAGCTTGCCCATGGACCTTCCTTTCAAGTAAGCATGCTCAAACCACAGCCTATAGTTTGTGTTTCAGATTAAAATTCGCCCCTCAGCTGATTGGCAAGGGCTGATATGGAAGAGCAAATGACTGGGCAGGTTGTACAGATGGACCCTCTCCTTCCTTGTGCTAAGGTTAAGGGAGAATAATCAGGCAACTTTCTTCCCATTTTTATCCAAAGCTATCAGACATTTTGTGCCTTTGTATTAAACCATTACGACTTTTCTTCTAGCAATAAGAACAACAAGCAATTGAGTCAGTTGAAATCAATGTCACTATCTTTGCTTAGACCTAGATCAACTGGAATCCCGAAGGGAACATTTTGTACCTGGGTTCAAGTATGATGGGAAATAGCATATGAAAGACAATCTCCCCTTCAAACAAGGGGTGGTAGCTTTTCTTTTATCCAGTTGTTGAGTCACTTATATGCAGGGGAGCAAGTAGAAGCAGCTTTCCTCATAACGGCTCTGCATTTAAATGCAGTTGATTAATTGATTAAAATCCATGTGATTAATCAACTTGTAATTGCTTGACAAACACTGCATTAAATAGATATTAAGATTCCTACGCGGGAATCAAAACATGGTTCGGATTCTGGTGGTTTAGCATAATTTTTCTGTGTGACTGGATATCAGCCACTTGGGTTTATTTTTTTTATCAGGCAGGGATGATCAAATCAGTCACTGTATCAAATGCAGTGGATTGCCACAATTTGAAAACTAGCGAGGTTATTCCCCCCCCCCCAAGGTAACATGCTGAACCATGCTTGTTATCTTATATTATTATCATAACTGAATATACAAAGCTCCATTAGAACCTTAATATTCATCCTGATCAGCATGGAGGCATATGCATATAAAATCTCTTCAGGAACAGCAGACCATTCTTTTTGCTAAATACTTCAGATCAAACAAAATACTAAGTTCAAAATGATGCACAACAATCAAATACATTCTCACAGAGTCAATGTATGCGTGTAATTTCAAATAATGTATTCTTTAGCAAAGCATGATTAAGAGATTCTGTAGGCACAGGATGGGTGAATAGAGAACAAGAAACTGCGTAATCCAACCAGTTAAGCAGTTTAAGGGAGAGAGGTTTGAGCAAGTGCTTAATAGGTACTCCTGTGGAAATCAACGAATTAATATCCAACTTTGGCTGGGTAATTCTCAAGCCTGATAATGTATCCCAAAGATTTGCTTATCATTGTTGCTGGCATCTGGTTAAATTCTAAATTGGTTACATTGTTTTTTTGGATGATGTCCCAAAGAGGAAATAGCATTTCTGGTGAGGCCTGTATAGGGTGCATAATTATTCTTCTCTTTCCTTTTTTTAAAAACAACATTAGACGTAATTTAAAAAGCAGGATAGTTTCCTTTTGTTAAAAGCATTGGATCCATAGTTTCTTTAACTTTTCTCTTACTTCCCACGGATTTGTCAAATCATGTCTATGGGTGGCAAAGTCTCCAACCCATCAATACCTTCCGGTAGTTTAATTCATTTGCCTTTCTGCTTTTTATCCCAAAATACTTGTGCTCTCTAAAATGCCCTTTTTTACCCATATCTGCCTTTATTTTGGTGTTTATTTGGTCACTTTTCAGCAAAAACAGCTCTCTCAAAGTGACTTACAAAAAAGAAAATGTGTAATTATTACTCACATCCATTAACATTACTACAAAGTTGGATTCCGTTCAATCCCAGGAGCCGGAGTTGGAATGGCTGGCTGTTTTCTAGAAGAATCAGGTGGAAATCTTTCTATTTTATTTTTCTACAAGGACTTGCAGAGGCATAGAGAATATTTTCATAAGAAATGCATCACTGTTTTTGTCTTAGTATTACCTTAAAATTATATGAAACTTTTCTGGCTGACTGTCTAAGGCAACTATGGGTAGTCAACATGGTGCCTTCTAGATGTTTGACTGTAGATGGTCCAATCAGCTCTAGCCAGCATAGCCAATGGACAGGGAGCATGAGAGTTGTAGTGCATCTGGAGGGTGTGACATCAGCTATCCTTGCCTTAAGCTGTTGGAAGCCTCTTTTTTGAACTTCATTTATCTTGGGGGCGAAGAAGCTGTAGTGCTGATCAGTCATCCCTGATCAGTGGCCATGGTGGCTGATGAGAGTTCAATGACATCTGGAGGGCCATAGCTTCCCCATGCACAATCAAACCATATCCTTCTCTTTTAAAGTTCAGCTGCAGAAATAGCTTAGCAACAATTTCAAGTGAAAGTTAAATAGAATAGCTTTATCATAGCTGTCCTGTCCTACATTCCTGATGTATTCTTTCTTTCAGGGGGAAAAGAAAGCCCTGGGTATTTGAAGCAGAACATAAGTGGCAGACAGAATTTCAGTGCAATTCCTGCTATTGAATGGCTGTTGCTGTAAATGACTATGTTGTCTTCAGCCACAAGTGGCTCTCCTTATGTAGACACCAGGGAAGACTACCAGTGATGGCAGACTTGGGCAGCTGGCTCCAAGAATGCAAGTTGTTTCTTGAGGACACAACCAACCAACCAACCAACCCCTAAGGAACACATATTCATAGCAACTGTTACAGCCGTTTCTCATGAATCGTTGCCATCCGTATTTCTCTTGTCTCAAGATGTGTGGCCTCAGGGATGTTTTGTACATCCCAAGTTGAGTAGATGAAAGTCAACTGTACCTTTGTGTGGGTTGCCTTTTTCTTCTTCTCTAGTTATACCCAGGGCTTTTTTTCAGCCGGAACTCGCTAGAACTCATTTCTGGCACCTCTCATGTGGGCACCATTGCCATTACAAGAGAACAAGGGTTTCTGGCACATCTTTTTCTAGAAAAATAGCACTGGCGATGTCTGTTATTTTCCAAGGTGTATGACTGGTATAGCAGTACCACACAGAACTGGTGATGGAGGGACACTACTCCACATTCATACCATACAACCTTTCCAATGCATGAATCTAGACTCAGGGGTTCTAGACTCAGGCATTGAAGGAATAGAATGGCCATAAAACCATTTGGGAACTTGCCTACTTGTCCTCTCCCTCTTTAAGCTGAATAATTACAATGATGTAGGCTGGTGTTCCTCAGCCTGGCACCCTCCAGATATTTTGGACTATCTATGTGCCTGTTTGTTATGATCAGTAGGTAAGGTTCTCTCTTTGTGTTCCCTGCTTGGAATGATGTGAGCAGTGTAGCAATCCATGAAAGAGTCATTTTGGTGGGACTCCCTTGTGGTGGTCTCCCCCCTGAAGTGCACCTTGCCTCCACAACATATTTGCTGTGACAGATCAAGGTGACTCCTGCCAGCCTTCTAGAGGTGAGGTCTTCTAGAGATCTGCACCCTCCATTTTAAGTATGATGCTGCTATTATAATAATAATTATGAATGAGGTGTATCCAACTTATTTTGACTCACAGTAGATCCATTTGAATTAATGGACCCAAGTGAGTAATGTCAATTGATTTCAATGAGTCTACTCTGAGTATGTCTAACACCAGAGACAACCCTAAGCGTTTTATTTGAATTTGGCTTTAATAACTATATTATATATTATATTTTGTTGCTTTGTGACTGTTGTGGGGAATGGGTGATATAAAAAATACCTTAATAAATAAACTCTCGGCATTGACCAAGCTGACTGGGGCAGATGGGAGCTGGAGTCCCACAACATCTGCAGAGCGCCAGACTGGAGAAGGCTGGGGTGCAGTACACGGACTGACTTTTAACATTATGGGATTTCAACGCCGTCACAATTTGGAGGTTTGTCAGCATTGTGGATTTAGTTGCAGCTGCTGTGACTCAAGAAAGTAGGATTGAATAATAAATCCCCCAAAAGAAATCTTCTAATCAACCCAGCAATATTGAGATTATTGTCTGAAGGAGAAAAAGTAGGCCTGGGGAAATGGAACCCATGTAAGAACTCTGGGCTTTCTCCAGAATATGAGTTTTTTCTCTGAAAAATGTCATTACAGTACTAACAGGCTTTAAATAGTGCCAAAAACTGGAAAGCCCCTTCCTAAAGCATTGTTTCCATCTGTGAAAAGGATTTTGGAATAGGAATGGCCACACAGCTTGAAAAGGATGAATGGAGGATAATCTCCATTTTTCTGTGTGTCCAATAGAGATAGAGACAGAGACAGAAACCTTATACAGAGCTCTGAAGCTGCAGCATTCAGCTCCTTGTGTTTTGAAACTCAAAACCTGCATTTCACAGTCTCTGTGTGTAGATAAAACCATACAGGGGGTTTTCTCCTGAGATTCTCTCCTCAACAGTCATTAGCAGAGTTGTTTATGATTGGCTGTGAAGGATCAGTCTGTGTTTTTGGTTTTGCTCTTGTAACTCACAGGATAATGCAACATAGGAACTAGAGTAAAACTATAGCAGTACTCTTAGTTAAAGAGTGGGGGTGTTTTTGTGCTTTTTAAAAGAATACCTTGAGTAGTAATTAAACCAGTGAAGTAGTTTGTGCCCTAGATAGGTGTTTTTCACATTTGAAATCCAGAACTTGTTTTCTAGAGCTTGATTTGTAAGAATCAACACAAAGCTTGATTCCTAAGAATCCAGGGGCTGCTTGAAAGTTTAGCAAGATAAACTGGTCCCAGGTTGACCCAGCAGCAAATCGGCAACCAATGCAAATCTCCGAGCACAGGTGTTATATGCTGACAAGACCTCACTCCTGTCAGCAATTGTGCTGCGACATTCTTCACTAACTGTAGCTTCTGGATCGAGCATGAGGGAAGCCCCACATGCAGTGCATTGCAGCAATGCAGTCTCGGAAGTAGCCAAGTTAAACCAGCACATGAACTACTGTGGCAAGGCTTTCCCAATCCATGAATGCCCATAGTTGTCAAACCAGATGCAGTTGGTAACAGGCAATTCCTGGATCCAGAATAACTCCCAAGCTTCAAGCCACCTCCTTCGGGGGAATCCAGTGTAGGCAACGGACCAGTTTCTCGGACACGGGAACTACTCACCTACAGTTTCATTATTCATTATTTTTCTGCTCCTTTCCTTTCAAATATCTTGGTGTGTTTATCTTGTTGGTCTTCGAGGTGGTGGCACAAAATGTTATTGCTTTACTCAATACAGCTATGACTCAGGCAGTCTTTGGAAGTATCACAATAAATGAGAGCAGACAAGCTGTGTGTTTCACCTATTGCAAACACGAATGCTCGGTGTACTGAAAACTAGTCACTGTTGGCATGTAAACTATGCTAAATAATCTCCCTATGTTAGCATCACATCTCTCTGTCTCTTGCCCCCCTCAATACCTGAATATGAATGCTATCTCTAACTATTTCAACCAGTGAATTAAGCAGTGTATCAGTGCTTTGTAGATTACGGATATTTAAGGCAATGTGGAATATAGCTTTAGTTTCTCTTCTTTTATGCAAACTTGCCCAATTGTTATAACAGAAGAGATTACAACTGTAGAAATGTGAGTTTATTATTATTATTATTATTATTATTATTATTATTATTATTTATTATTTATTGGGATGAATGGCAGGCATCTGGGATACTTTGGGCTCAGTAATAGATGTTTAAAATATGTGCAAGCCATTTTTTATTTGTTTGATGACATAAATTGTATTAAATTTGGTGCAACCAACCTCAAGCTTAGTGGTTTAGGATCAGAAGTGATCCTGACATTTCATACCTCTTGGATTCTATGTTTATAAAATGTTTGTTGGCTTGCTGGAGCTAGGCATGTGGTTGAAAGGGATGACAAGATAGCATTATGAGTTGCTGACCTTTTGTGCTTTTTCGTGTAATCGCCAGTAATGATCCCTACATCTGAATATTAAGCTAGGGTTTTCTGGTGCCTGAACATCCCTGCTGAATGAAACCAGCAGCATGCCCTTGCGGAGTTAACATACTGCAGTCAAGGAATTTGTAAAAGAGATCTGCCTGGCCTTTCACGACATTTTAGTTGAACAGACTTGAATCTGCTCCTCTATCTGGCTTTGACATAAATTCATAGTAGTATCCTTAATCACTTCCCTCCAAAGCCCTGTTCCAGGATTCAGTCGTTCACTAATGCAGCGTTCGAGAAATAGCATGCTGATTCTTCTGACAAGGATTAGTGCATTCTAAACATCCTGGTGAGTTTTTTGCCCCACCCCTCCCAATAATACTGTCATTGTGACTGTAGAGGAGAATTTCTGGAAAATAATTCAGTCCAAAAACCTATTGCAATAATTACATTTCATATCTTCCTCTGTGACATTGCATCTTTTCCTCATTCCCAAATGATGCTTTAAATTTTCACTGTGCTTTTTATGTGTATTTTTTGCTTTCACCTAAGCAAAACTGCTGGAAACCATAGGTTTCCATATATGGGACTAGGCAGCTGCTGTTTAGCCTAGTACTGTCTACAGTGACAGGTATGGCTTCTTCTAAGATCTCACTCAGTGGAACGTTGTTTTTCCAGCCATGGTATATGAGATAATTTTCATACACATTTTGGTAGTACTATTTTTTCCGCCAAGAACTATGGCGCAGGATTAGAAGAAGTGAGATCTGAAGGATCCACTTATTACTTTATGAAGTGTCAGTCAACTTAATTTTACTTTAAAATGCTTATCAAATGAAATCCTCAAGTATCCCAAGCAATCTCTTATACTTCCATTTATTGGCCAATGGGTAAACACCATATGCAGTTACCCCCCAAAAAACAATTCTACCTACAGCTCAAAAGTTCTTTGTTTCTCTCTGTTGAACAGTTTTAACCCTAAATGTCAGGAATGCAAATAATAATAAATATAATTATTATTTATTTATTTATACCCCACCCATCTGGCTGGGTTTCCCCAGCCACTCTGTGCGGCTTCCAACTGAACGTTAAAATACAATAATCTATTAAACATTAAAAGCTTCCCTAAACAGGGCTGCCTTCAGATGTCTTCTAAAAGTCTGATAGTTGTTTTTCTCTTTCACATCTGGTGGGAGGGCGTTCCACAGGGTGGGTGCCACTACCGAGAAGGCCCTCTGCCTGATTCCCTGTAACTTGGCTTCTCGCAACGAGGGAACTGCCAGAAGGCCTTCAGCGCTGGACCTCTGTGTCTGGGCAGAACGATGGGGGTGGAGATGCTCCTTCAGGTATACTGGACCGAGGCCGTTTAAGGTGCACCTTGAACTTGACCCTAAACTTTAACAAATAAAATATGTTTACAATTGCAAAGAAATCAAAATACTTTTCTAGAAATGCTAAGTTGCTGTTTGTAATGCAAAAGCAATGCATGAATTGAATTAAGTCACATCCACACCATGTGTTTAAATCACCTAGCTTCCCCCAAGGACTCTTGGGAATTGCAGTTCACCCCCACAGAGCTACAATTCCAAACACCCTTAAACTACAGCTCCCAGGATTTTTGGGGGGTGGGGTGGGGAACCATGTGCTTTAAATGTATGTTATCAATGTGAGCGCATTCTTATTTTTTCCCTGGGACACAGTCAAGTAGAACAAAACAAAAAAAGAAGTAACAAGGACAATGATAACAAAGTAACTTAAATCTAGGTCATGAAGTTTAAATAGCCATATAATTGATAAACCAATGATAACATATCATCTGTTAATAAATCATAGAATCATAGAATCATCAAGTTGGAAGAGACCACAAGGGCCATCCAGTCCAACCCCCTGCCAAGCAGGAAACACCATCAAAGCATTCCTGACAGATGGCTGTCAAGCCTCCGCTTAAAGACCTCCAAAGAAGGAGACTCCACCACACTCCTTGGCAGCAAATTCCACTGTCAAACAGCTCTTACTGTCAGGAAGTTCTTCCTAATGTTTAGGTGGAATCTTCTTTCTTGTAGTTTGAATCCATTGCCCCGTGTCCGCTTCTCTGGAGCAGCAGAAAACAACCTTTCACCCTCCTCTATATGACATCCTTTTATATATTTGAACATGGCTATCAGATCACCCCTTAACCTTCTCTTCTCCAGGCTAAACATACCCAGCTCCCTAAGCCGTTCCTCATAAGGCATCGTTTCCAGGCCTTTGACCATTTTGGTTGCCCTCCTCTGGACACATTCCAGCTTATCAGTATCCTTCTTGAATAGTATCCTTCTAAATAAACATTAAATTAAAAACAGTCCTTTGATCATTCCCAAGGTCCATCAACAAAAGTACCAGAAAATACTTCAGGTTAACAGCAAAAACAATGCATTTCCAAAACTAAATCCTGACGCCAGCAAGAAGTGATACCCCACCCTGCTGCTTTCTACAGCAGAAGCAGCCTTTGTAGCTGGAGTCAGTCAAGGCCCCGCCTTTTCAGGCCAGATCACAAGAACAGGTCTTGCGGGACTTGCAATCCGATGACACTTTGAGGGGCAGCCTTTGTAGGCCAGCCAAGCAGGGAGCAGGACTCAACAATAAAGCACCTTCAAAAGCGGCTTTTGACATCCAGAACAGCATAAAGCAGCCTTTTGTAGCTGGAGTCAGTCAAGCCCCCCCCCATCCTCTCAGACCAGGTAGAAATGGGCCAGATAAGCAAGGAGCAGGCCCTGTGGGGCTCACAGGAAAATTCATTTTAAAATGTACTGTCTACTTTTTCTCTGGTCTGCATCATTTCAGATTCCAAATGAGGGCTCACATACCGGTAATTGAATGTTGCTCCCTGTAAACAGAAAAGCTTGTATGACAGGGAGCATGCTAGATTATGGTCCTGTTCACCAGCATCTAAATTTCTAGCTAGGGGTTTTTGATCTTGTTTTTCTTGACTGGAGAAGCTTTTGGTCATATGACACAGCCTACACGTAGGTATTTCAGTTTTCTTTGTTTACAAAGTGGGAGCTGTGTCAAGATGTTGTGATATGGAGTGTTCTTTTCAGGAATTCAGCCCCTCTTTTCCACCAACCACCACCTCTTTTCTGATTTTTTTAAAATAAATATTATTGTCCCCCTACAGTTAATCAGAATTTCATGACTCCTGGGCACACTCAGTACTCATTGGATTGTTTTGAGGGGCCTCCCTCTAGGATTTCTCTTCTAAAAAAATTTTGTACCGCTACAAAACTTGGCATTCATACAGCCCTGCTGATCTCTCTGTTGCGCATTTGTGTGCAGCAATGTTTTGAATGTGTATGCAATGGTGCTCACCATCTGAACATCAGAAATAGAGCACAGTATTTAGAGAGCTAATATCCAACTTTTTAAGTATATAGAATCCTTAAAGTAGCTGAAAGTTAAAAACAGAAATAGGTAGATAGTCATAACCAGTATTTCTCTTAAGGGTCGATAGGCAAAAGCTTGTGAAGCAGTAACTGTATTATTCTAGCCAGTAATGGAGGCTGTTCTGCTTTTAATTGGTTTCTAACGTTGAGTTAGAAATGAATCCCCTTCCTTTTTCATCAGTGATACAGTGGTACCTTGGTTTACGAACCTAATCCATTCCGGAAGTCCGTTCTTAAACCAAGGCTTTCTTAAACCAAGGTGTGCTTTGCCATAGCAGCAGGGGACTCAATTTACAAATGGAACACACTCAACAGGAAGCGAAACATGTTCTGCTTCCAAGGCAAAGTTCACAAACCAAAACACCTACTTCCAGGTTTGCAGCATTCTTAATCCAAGTTGTTCATAAACTAAGCTGTTCTTAAACCAAGGATGTTGTTGTTGTTCAGTCGTTCAGTCGTGTCCGACTCTTCGTGACCCCATGGACCAGAGCACGCCAGGCACGCCTATCCTTCACTGCCTCCCGCAGTTTGGCCAAACTCATGTTAGTAGCTTCGAGAACACTGTCCAACCATCTCATCCTCTGTCCAAGGTACCACTGTACTAAGAATGCTGTTTGAATTTCCTCTTTTATATTCTGAATTGGGGGAACCCACAATTGATGAATATTTACATTAGATTTTGTAATCTTCCATTTTCCATTTCGTGTTAATGACGTTCAGAAGCAATTCAGAGGGTTTTTTTGGGGTTTCTTAAAAGGTTCTGGCAACATCATATATGGGAAAGCTGTTGGTTAGCAATCTTACTGGGTGTTGTTGGACTTGATGGTTGCCTCTTGGCTGACCCTATTTTTTAGTGCTAATGTGACATTAAAATTAGATTGGAGATGTATTGCCATCCTGAAGCAATTTGATGGGACATTAGATTAATTTCTGAATAAGTAATCAGTACCATGCTATAATCTGGTTACACAGTAGGTCTGTTCTTTTCAAAAGTGGAAAATATTTTCTCCTTGGTTTAAAATTTAGAGTCAGGGAATCATTATTGCAAAGTACATGATATAGCAAATACAAAAAGTCACAAACCCATGTTGCCCCCTGTATTCGCTTCTACTGGCAGCATACTTTTGAGAAGGGTCTTAGAGAACAGGAGTTTTCAAGATCAGTGACAGTGGTCATCCCAAAGTTTTGAAACAACTGATCGAATATTTTTTAAATATAAACAAATCTTCATAACCCTGAGCATTAAATGTAGCACTCATGGGACACTATTGCCTTTTGATATGTGGTTCTAGAAACTGGAGGGAAGGGTTATAAAGGGGTGAACATCTGCTTAAATTCTCCTCATCTCTGATGGAAAGAGGGACATTTGCAAGAATTCTTTCCCCATCCTGCCCCCATTATAACCTTTCACAAAAATGCACCACCAGCATTTTCTGCCTTGGGACATCAGAGAAAACTGGGAGAAGGCAACCTTAGGCCACTGCAAGAGACACAGACTGCAAATTAAGAGACACAAGTCTCTGGAATTGTGGCGTAAGGAGAAATCCTGCAAGCAAGAAGCATATAATGCCTCCCAGTCTGACTTAGAGGCTTCTATTGCCATACAAGATCAAATGAAGCAAATGGGCTGCTTGGCTGGGTGATTCACACTGGAGCCTGAGAGCAAATCACACCTTATGGGAACTTATAACCTGCAGTCCTAGGTGAGTCACCACATAGAAAACAGACCTGACACCTTCAGTTTCTAGATCTGGCAACTCGTGACAAGAGGATAGCCTATTTCCTACATCCAATTAAATGGGTGGGCAGGGTGAGCTTGCCCCTAATTTTCTGCTGTAAGTCTTCATGTTCTTTGTGACTCTCAGTACCTCATTTGGGCTGCTGATTTTGTTTTTAATAATGTACCATCGTGTCTGTTGGCATGTCTTGGTGGCATGCACATCCGTATGTTATTACTAGGTAACTCACTGGCTGGTGTTGGTTGGTTGTTTACTGCCACTGTGTTTGGCACACACAAACCGGAAAAGCACTGGTGTTGGGAAAATAAAAGAAAGGATCAGCAGATCATTTGAAAAGTGTGATGTGGCATTTTGTTGTTGTTGTTGTTCAGTCGTTCAGTCATATCTGACTCTTTGAGACCCCATGGACCAGAGCACGCCAGGCACGCCTATCTTTCACTGCCTCCTGTAGTTTGGCCAAACTCATGCCAGTCGCTTCGAGAACACTGTCCAACCATCTCATCCTCTGTCATCCCCATCTCCTTGTGCCCTCCATCTTTCCCAACATCAGGGTCTTTTCTAGGGAGTCTTCTCTTCTCATGAGGTGGCCAAAGTACTGGAGCCTCAACTTCAGGATCTGCCCTTCCAGTGAGCACTCAGGGCTGATTTCTTTAAGGATGGATAAGTTTTATCTTTTTGCAGTCCGTGGGACTCTCAAGAGTCTCCTCCAGCACCATAATTCAAAAGCATCATTTCTTCGACAATCAGTCTTCTTTATGGTCCAGCTCTCACTTCCATACATTACTACTAGGAAAACCATAGCTTTAACTATATGGACCTTTGTCGGCAAGGTGATGTCTCTGCTTTTTAAGATGCTGTCTAGGTTGTGATGTGGCATACAGGTTGCTTATTAAACACTTTAAAATATGAATACTTGGGCAAAACTAACACAGAGCAAAGTAGCACTCAAAAAACATAATGTTTGTCATGCATGTTTCTTAATGCAACCAGTACCAGGCTTGTTGATAGGAGTCAATTTGTGCCTAATAAACAATCCAAATGATTAGGGCATGGTTAATTTAACTACCCATCTAAAAATTCTTCCTACCTAAGATTCATGCAGAACGGTTGTCTAGGAAATTTTCTATCTTGGTTGTAGCCAGAAACATAGAAACAGCTCAAAGTTACAGGTAGCTATCACACTGAATTGTTCCTGCTTGATTGGTAATCAAAATTTCATGAAAGCTCCATTTGAACCAAAGTCCTGAGTTTCCAAGAGCTCAGTGCCTCTTGAACTGCATAAACTGGAAGAAAATGAAGGTGGGTCTCCATTTGTTCTGGGGATAATGGCTCAGCACAGATCCTTAGTCCTCTTCTCCATTAATGCTCTCTATCCCCCCCCCCAATGACTATCAGATTTGAGCTGGAGAAAAGAAATGATTGAGTGTTCCAGTCCTTCCTGTCCCCATTCCTCTTAATGTCCACCCTCACTGCCCATCTTTCCACCTTTAAGCTTGATTGTAATTAACACAGTCTGTATTCTTTTCATTCTCCTCTGACGTCACTTTTTCCATTCCTCAAACCCCACACCCATGTCTGCGATACTTCATGCCAGAATGAATTTGTTAAGCCTTTGATACGTCATGAGACTCCTGGTGGTTTTACTGAGAACTAATGGAGCCTGCATCTGCATTGACCCAATTTGGATGCAGTTTTTCCCTAAGTTTAGTGCAGAGGCAGCCAATATGGTGCCCCACATTGGGCTACAACTCATGTTGACTGGGGCTGCTGGGAGATGTAGTTCATCAACATCAAGAGGCCACCTCATTGGCTACTCCTTGTCTAGCCTGTGTTTGAATATTAGAACACCCATCTTTTGCCTAGGATTTTAAACAGGTGTTTGAGAATTTACCGCATGTTCATAATTTGAGTTTCTGTGATTCCAAATTTACCTTAACTTGGTGCAGAATTACAGAAGTTCTGAAAGTCCTGCTTCATAGTTGGATTACTGGCAACTTCAAAAGGTATTATGTACTCTCCATTAGTATTTCAGAGTGGCATGTTAATGCTCTAATATCCTAACGTAGGAGTGCAGGACAAAGCAGGCCTCTGTCATAGAATTTACAGTCAGAATAATCGTTTTGGGTGCCTTTTTAAAAAAAACAAAAGCCAACAGTGCTGCAAGTAGAATATTTAAAGGGGATAGGAAACTCCATAAGAGTTCTCCCAACTCTTCCACAAAGCAGGATGATCCAGTACCAACCTTTCCCAGATCTGTCTAATCCAGTGTGCCAGAAAAAGAAAATAGGCTCGTGACAAATCTCTCCGGGTGAATGTTTCATTCGCATCAGCATTGTGGGGAAGAGAACGCCCACATACCCCTTCCTGGTTATACAGTACAGCATTAAAAAGTCCAAATATTATTTTACTTGTATTTAATTTAACTAGAACACCAAGTCCAAATATTCTTTGATTTTTACAACGTTTGTAAAAGGTAGTAACAAAACAGAATCTGTTGTGTTAGGATTCAATTGCCGCCACCCCTCTCTCTGTGGGTGTGGGTTTGAATAATCCTTCAATTTCTTGTAGTAAAGAGGCCATTGTTTGAGTGACAGGAATGATTATTATTATTACTATTATTAAATGTTGTTTGGTTGTAACACCTACAGTATTTATCCTAAAAGTCCCATAATAAGAGAATTGTTTGCTGCAGGTGGGTTTGCATCCATATCATATTTTTAGAAAAGGGAAAACTCCCGATGCACATTTGAGTCATCTAGTTCCCTCCAACAACACAGTGAAAACAAGCCATAATATTCCTGGTTCTTTTACAATACAACTAAAAAAAATGTTTTTGATCAGGAGGGGGAGAGAGTATCCTAGCAGGAGACCTTTCTATCCTATTTCATAAAATTGATACACTGCTTGATTATAGAAAACCTCAAAGCTGTTTACAAAAAGATAAAACAATAAAATATAGTGTGTTTTCTGTGAGTCTAACGACTTATATTGCCAACTTTTATTTTCTCTCCCTCCCACTTATTTCATATTAGGGCACAGAAGAAATCACCCTTATATTTAGACCAAACACATTTTTCTTTATTACCCATGTAGAAAATTCAAAACAGATGGGGAAAACATAGATATTTGTTGTTAACACTTAATTATTCTCATTTGAGGGAGATTTAAAAATGGGGAAAATACAGGATTTGGGGGCAAAATGCACAGGTGTAAGATTGGCATTTTGATCCTTTCTTAAAATGTCCCCAAACTCTATTGGATTTGAACATTTTAATTAGAAGTACATTTCTGATTATTTATTTTGCTAACAAAGTCAACATTATTTCAAATTCTGCAATAGCAATTCACAAGAACACTAACATGTCAATACTTGTGGCGTACAGTGTCAAGGTTATGAACATTAAAAGAATGTCATTTGAACAAATATAGTTGAAATGAAGAGGGAAGCTTGGATTTTTACTAAAAACATAGCCTTTTGTGAGCGGGGTAGGAGGAAGCCAACAAACTATGAACAGAAAAGTTTCCAAACCAGAGCTTCAGCTGCTGCCATTTTTTAGACTTATTTTCGCTGAATTTGCTACTGCTTTTTCATAAACTCTCTACGGTCATGGGCAATATGCCCCTGAATACCAGTCTGTGGGAAGCTGTGGCAGGAGATGGCTATTGCACTCATTTCCTACTTGAGGGAAAGGATTATGTTCTTAATCTTGTTTTGGGTTCCAGTTTTGTTTTGTGAGCCAGTGTGGTGTAGTGGTTAAGAGCGGTAGACTCGTAATCTGGTGAACCGGGTTCGCGCCTCCACTCCTCCACATGCAGCTGCTGGGTGACCGTGGGCTAGTCACACTTCTTTGAAGTCTCTCAGCCCCACTCACCTCACAGAGTGTTTGTTGTGGGGGAGGAAGGGAAAGGAGAATGTTAGCCGCTTTGAGACTCCTTCAGGTAAAGATAAAGCAGGATATCAAATCCAAATCCAAATTCTTCTTCTTCTTCTTCTTCTTCTTCTTCTTCTTCTTCTTCTTCTTCTTCGGACCTCTTGAGAATCTGCAGTCTTTGGGCTAAACTGATGTGATATTGATTGCGTGAATGCAATGGTGTGCCTGTTTGTTTGTTTTTGCAGTGGTTTTATCTGCCTCCCTTCAACAGCACAGAGACTTCACTTGAATATCTTCCTTTCGTGTTAGACAAGGGGGAGGTTGTGTGAGGAAGAACCTCTAGGGGTGTGGAAGTCCAGTGTGAACACATTTTTGCCAGTGAATATATGGGGAATGGCACAGTCAGTCTTTTTTATCAAGTGAGTACCACCCATGGTGATGGACAAACAACAACTTTGCTACCCTCCTGTAATTTGGAAACAGTAGTGACCCATGTCACAGGATAGTCTTGAGGATAAGCCCATGAGAATTATAAATACAGCTGAAACATACTAGATACACGATACAGAATGGAACTTATAGTGGTGAATGGCACTATTTAGCGGGAAGAAACTCCAATTAAAATACTTGTTATTACATATTTTTACATGGCTGTTTATTTGTATACATTTTAGAATTTTATATCTGGATGTTTTATGAACACCAAACCTTTATTAGGCATTACAGTGGTACCTCGGGTTACAGACGTTTCAGGTTACAGACTCCGCTAACCCAGAAATAGTACCTCGGGTTAAGAACTTTGCTTCAGGATAAGAACAGAAATCGCGCTGTGGCGGTGTGGTGGCAGCAGCGGGAGGCCCCATTACCTAAAGTGGTACCTCAGGTTAAGAACAGTTTCAGGTTAAGAACGGACCTCCAGAGCGAATTAAGTTCTTAACCCAAGGTACCACTGTACAAATATAGGCTAAGTAGTAAAAGTGACTGAAACTTCAGTCAAAAAACTGATTATGCTGGAATTGATCGTTGGAGCCCTAAGGATCCGGCACAAAATGGATCTGTGAGTTCTTGGCACTCAAAGTTAGTTTGTTATAGTAAAAGAATGCTATTTGCAAATGTATATGGTCTGGTTCAGAATTTCCACAAGGTGCAGAGTAACAGTGTTACCTAATCAGGAGGTATCTTTTGCTTATGATGCAAGTTGCTAGGCAATGGAGAAGAAGAAATAACCAGGCTGTTCTGTGTTGGTGCTTCATAATAATAAGTCACTTAGCAGTGCAGGCATATTTAAGGGAGCCCAAGCCTTCTAAGAACAGACATTTTTTCTTATACTGTAAACTCACATTATCATTCACTTTTTGCTATCTTTGCTTTTTGAAGCAATAGGGAACCATCTTGTAAAGGTAGTTTTTAATTCTGATCTGATCCTTCACCCTACTCCCCCAAAAGTGAGCTTAATACCATGAAACAAAGACTGCCTGTGGTTGTAGAAGAATATAAAGCAGACAATAGCAGCAAAACATCTGCCAAGTATGTGCAAACTAACTGCATGGGGAGGGCAGCAATATGATCATGTATTTCAACCTACAAAAACCACTTCCACAAGAACTGGGCTTTACGTAGCTGTAGGGTCGTTTGAACTTGCTTGCCTAGGGTAGGCATTAGTGCAGTTCTAACACTGGATCTCCTGGGACGCTGGCATTGCCGCTAGGATACCAGGATTTTATCCAGGTCGCCCATATGGGAAACCAAATATGCCCACAGGTAGGGATGAAAGGATCTGTCAATTCCGTTTCTTTCCATTTCTCATTTTTCCGAATCTTAAATTTGGTTCTCCACCTTTACGAATTTTCATTTTAATATTCGTCACGAAAATTATTCAGCATTTTAGTGAAATTTTCTCCTAATGAATATGTTTTTGTGCGCACACATTGATGTACACATTTTGCAAGCAATTTCTCCGAATACATTTTCTCAGTTAAATATTCATTTTTTTAAATGCACACATTCACTTAATATGTACATTTAAAAAAAAAAATGATTGAGGAACTGCATCGCAAAATTCAGATAAGTGTGAAGTATGGCTCTGTTTCTGTTCTCATATTGGATCGGAAAGTGCAAATCTGATAAATGCAGCTTCCTATGTGAACTGAATCGAATTTCTCTCCATCCCTACCCACAGATTACAATCTTCTCAGAAGCATATGCTTGACTATTCCTGTTCAATCAAGTGCATATCTCTGACTATTTGGGGCCTGAAAAAAAGGTATAAAACGATCTCAGGAAAGAGCAATGTGTTGTATCAAACACTGTGGTAGTGCACACTATTATATGTTTACAAAATATTTATCTTAGCAACCTGTTTTACTTCTTTTCAAGATGTCATTTTTATTCAACCATGCGCCAGAAAAACTGCACATTGACCCAGTCAGATGTTTGGCACCAGACTTTTAGCTTCGAGACAATGTGCACCCAGCTCTGCATTTGAAAAAAGCCATAGAATTTGAAAGAGAAATACAAAATGACATGGTGTGTAATGCTAGGCCCTGCAAAGAAACGGGCAGTCTAACTGGAGAGTAATGTAAATTCACAGATAACAAGTTTAGAAACTATTTCGATTTATAAAAATTAGCGCCATACCCTAAAATTGGTTCAGGAAAGCTATGGGATAGCTCACTCACATAAGGAAACGATAGCTACACAGACTCCTGTCTCCATCCCACCCTGAACAACACTGAAATGCTTTCTGGTGATAACCATGCCAGTGTGAGACGTTGGGCGATTTGTAGAGATTAATATTCTTTATCTTTCTCTTAACAGTGACTGGCGCAAAGCTAACTACATGTATAAAGTGTGGCAAAGAGCCCTGGGAGACGGCTAAAACACAGTCATGTCTTCAGTTTGGCACACCATTTCAGCTCTTCATGTGAACTACAAGAAACTGATATGCCTCTTCGTCATTGCCGTAAGTGTATGCCGCAGTGCCTCTGCGATGTGTCCTGCCGCTTGCATTTGTGCCAGCGACATTGTAAGCTGCACCAGCAAGAACCTCTCGAGAGTGCCCACAACACTCTTCAAGCACACAAAAAGATTGGACCTCAGTCACAACCGAATTGGGATTTTGGATCACGACTGGATGCCAGTGTTGCTTGATAGACTGGCCACCCTCATCGTCAGCCATAATGGCATCACGAGTATCTCCACAGGAAGCTTTTCCGCGACTCCAAATATCAAGTACCTCGACTTGTCGTCCAACAGCTTGAGGTCGCTTGGCAGTCCTGTCTTCCAGGAACTGAGAGTTCTGGAGATTTTGTTGCTGTATAACAATCACATTGCCCATATCGATTCTGCTGCTTTTGGAGGGATACACAAATTGCAGAAGCTCTACTTGAGTTACAATTCTCTCTCCCAGTTCCCGATCGACTTGTACATTGGGAAACGTAAACTCTCCGAACTTGTGCTATTAGACATTTCTTACAACCAAATCCAGTCGATACCCATTCACTACATGAGCTTAGTGCCGGCCAGACATCTTAGTGGGATTTATCTTCATGGGAACCCCTTTTACTGTGACTGCACACTTTACTCCATGCTAAGCTTCTGGTATCTTAGACACTTCAGCTCGGTGGAGGATTTCAAGGCTGAATACACATGTGTGTTGCGGTCAAGCTCCAATATGAATAAACTGCCCTTGTTGCATGACAACTACTTGAATTGCTCAGAAAGCACCATCAATGGCTCTTTCCATGCATTTGGCTTTATTCAGGAAGCTCAACTTGGGGAGAGGCTGATCGTACCTTGTGACACTAAAATCAGCGACGCAGGCACCCACTTCATTTGGATCAGCCCAGACAATCAGTTTTTGGAGCCCAGCAAACATATTGAACACTTCAGAGTATTTCTCAATGGGAGTCTAGAAATCGACGAGGTCCAATATGAGGATGCCGGACTTTATTCCTGCATTGCAATAAACAGGAAAAGACTGTTGAATGAGACCATCGAGGTGAGGATCAATGTGAGCAATGTCACCGTGGACCGGTCTCACTCTCACGAAACCTTCAACACGGCTTTCACCACCCTTGCCGCTTGTGTGGCCAGCATTATCTTGGTCCTCCTTTACCTCTACCTGACGCCGTGCCCTTGTCGGTGCAGGTCCAAGAGAAGAAAAAGGCAGCCAAGCCAAAGTAACCCTCATGCCTCCATATTGACCTCAAATTCTCCCCTGGACCTTCCAGCTGATGAGAAAAAGGCCAGTAGCGGCAAGAGGGTGGTGTTCCTTGAGCCCGTGAAGGAGCCAAAGCCGGGACAGAATGGGAAAGTAAGGATGTTTCCCGGTGAGAACCTCATTGCGGAAAGTATCCTAAAATCTCCCCGAACGAAATCAGACTCCGATTCCATGAACTCGGTGTTTTCGGACACGCCTTTCATGCCGTCCTCTTAGCTTCCTGCCTGCATTCGCATTGTATGGCTAACTCTTTCAACAGCTAGCTGTCCTGCCTCCAGCCAACCTTAAAAGAATTGGGGGAACTCTTTCAAACCAAAAGAAATTATGAGGTCGTTCTGATAGGTGGTGGTTACATGCCCTTCATTCTGTAAACCTGGACCAGTGCTGGGGAGGAACACTTTGCTAGATGGCTTTTGCAGCTCTCTGCTTTGAAGAGGCCACATCATGGCAGATGCCGCTGCTGTTTCAATTTCTGTGCTTATAGGCATGTGAGTGCCGTTCAACGAGTGGCGTTTGTGCACCGCTCCCATTCACTTCAGTGAAGCTTGTATTGGAGAGCTTCCCAGCAGATTAGATTCTTGGCTGCCTACCTGTATAGAATTTGTGTAATTGGTAATTATCAGGGATCAGAACCGCAATCAATATGGCTCCTAGAGCTTAGATTGATAGGGAAAGAAGAGAAATAGCCATTTACTAAACTTCTGGTTTCTGCCTTTAGGCGCTGAGCACATAACAGAAACAAAGGAAGTGCTACAACGGAAATATTTCAAAATGGGCTTTTGCGTAAATTATGACCTGAGCTTTGTGATCTCCTTCTGAATAGTAGAGATTCAATAGCCAGTAACCGAATGTATGATTATGTGGTATAAATAAACTTTCACTATATGAAAACTTTGACAGAAAACACTTGTTCAAAGTTACGATCTATAAACCACTTGAGCCTTTAATGCTTTTCTCTCTAAAGGTACAGTGCTTTGGTCCTATTAAGAAATAGGAGCCAGAGCGATATTCAACAGGTAAAGTTTCCCCACCAGTGCACAGAGACGGGAGAAGCTGCACCTTTGGAATATCTGGGTTCCTCACCATTCTTAAAGAGACAGGAGCTATGTTGCTTCAGCCTACCTACTTATTCTGAAACGTGCATATGTGGTGTGGCGGCTTGAGGACAGAATATCTTAAGAGAGGAAAGCAGAGGATTAGTTTGTATGTAAAGGAACCAGGGTTTGTGCAATTAGATGTTTTGTATATGAGCTACTGCACTTTGAACACTTTTGCTGACTTAATGAGAGCCATAATGGAAACCACCAATCCCAAATTGAATCCAGGAGCAGCCAGGCCTTCTCATTATCAGCGATGAAATGGCTAGCGTGTCCGGACATTGCCTTCTGCAGCTGACGGGGGAACCTGGTTGCATCCAATTTCCCGGATTGCAGCCTTACTTAGAAGAATCGGAGTAATTCAGCAGGTTTTTCGGAACATATCAATGTACCAATTTACAGGCATATAAATGACGATGTAATGAAATTTGCATTTCGTGGTTTGATATAGAAAGCGTCGATTAAGTACTTATTTCTAGGCTTATCAGTTTCGAGAATTTTCCATTCCTAGCAGAAGAACTAGAGTTTTGTAGGATTAGGCCTTTATAGTGGTTTCCATCTGCTTTAGCGTGGTTTTTGTTATAAAACAGACTACCAAAAAAAAAAAAAGCTGTGTTGTTTCTAGAAAACAAAAGACCCCAGTATTCTTAGTGTTGTTTGTACTATTTGCACTCTAATCAAGTAGGTATACTTTGCTGCGACAGCACATGGAATAGCTTGTTAAGCCAAGGCTTCAGTAGCATCGTGTCCTTGGGAACTGGGAGAAGCCAGCCTTCGTGTTTTGCTTGCCAGTTGCAATCATCTTATGAAGGTTCCTGTCAAATATTTCTCATGTATGGTTCTGCGTGGCACTTGAAATGCCTTTGGGATGACCCTTGGATGAGTTTTCCCCAGTCCTCCCCCACTTCTCCATCCTCAACTGAGCCAAGGAGAAGCTTTTTATACACCCCTAAGTTATGTTTGATGACTGATGTCTGGCTGGCAAAGTTTCACTAACCCTGTGATAAAGTACTGTCCTGACATCCTGGATCTGATCCGTTCCAATAGCTATGTTTCACTGATGGCAGCAGTTGTTTAGTTTGAGCCTTGGAAGGACTCACATACCAGTTCATAAGATCAAGTGTAGGGCTGGGTGGTATCCGGTTTTCAACTTGGTGATATATCACCAGCTACACATTGCTATATGCCAATATATCACAGTGTCTGAAATAAGGATGGAGCTATGTAGAGGCATTGACTGGCTCCGCAGTTTCCCCCCACATTGTGATTTTTGCATAGCGCTCACACATGCATCATGATTCACAATATATTGCCAGGTCAAAAATGATGAAACCAATATCACAATATGGACTTCAAACCAGTTTTGGATGATATATTGATATATCGCCCAGCCCTAAGCAAAGGTATCCAGTCTATATCCAAGCAATATAGCTATCAACTCTCTGTACTCAACTTACACAATTCCTGATTTCCTTGCTTCAGTTCTCCCTCTCTTGTACATGAGGCTGAGAGTGGTTCACCTCCCACAGGGCTCCTTCTGGTGAATATAACTAAGGGCTACTTGTGCAACATGGGAGCTTAGAAATCTAAAGTAAATACATATAATTATAAACATCCCCTTTCTTCAACATTCCCCATGACCTTCACATAATTCTTTGATTCAGCATCAAAGCATCTTGAAACAACATTTTTGACTAGCTGCAGTCTCTTATTTGGCGAATAATCAAGGGATTAAACTGGTGCCGAAGGAAACTTTTACTGTCTTGGCCATAGAGATCGAAATAACATTTGTGGATCAGGCTAGATCTAAAAAGTTTGTAGTTCAATGCAGTGGACACCAAAATAGGGTAATCAGTTTTGCAAGCTGGAGACCAGCTTTGGTCCTCCGAAAGTTGCTGAAGTAAAACTCCCCTCAGCTCTTGCAAACATGCTCTCGATTCTCAAGTGCTCACTTCAAATTGAAACAATTTAGATAGCAAAGGACAAGATGATACTGGGTGTAGCAGAATTTGCCCACACACTCCCCCATCTTCATTTCAGGGAAGGCGTGAAATGGATGCTGTCAAATGTTTGGCAGGCTTTGCCTTGCTGACGCTTGAATGACGTCTTGAAAGTCTGTGAGCTTGAGCAAAATTAATGTGCTATGTTAAATCCATGAATCATGCATTCAAAGTGTCGGTCATTATTTGCCACCCGCAACACTGCATCATGCTATGAAATCGCGGCCTAGTGTATTATGACAAGTATAGATACAGTACTTGCCCAATCTGACCCCCTCAATATTCTATACTACAACTCCCATCATTCATGAGCATGGCTTTTGGCTTGATCTGATGGGAGTTGTAGTCCAGCATTAGGCTGGAGAAGGCCAGAGGAAGAGCTTCAATTTGAGAATGGAAGTTGGGTGTTGAATTTCTAAGCATAAAAATAATTGATTGTTTTCAATGTAAGCATTGCCCAGGCAGGCACATTATGTGACCCATGAGAGCAGCAAAATAACCAGACTGTACAATGGTGATGGGATAAAAGCAGACCAAATCTCTATTGACAGCAGCAGGCAGGGCAAGGGTTGGAATGGTGTTGGGTCCCAGGATCAGTTCATCATTCCACAAGCCCCATGTTGATGGAATGGATCCGCTGGGCTTGGATTGCTCCAAATCGGTATGAGAGGAGTCGGCCAGTGTTGAACCTTGCTGGGGTGTAAGCCAAGCAAACAAGGTATCACTGGGGGACCAGGGTGCAGATTCCAACCTGGCAGATACTGAACCCACGTTTGGGTTTGCCGTGGTCAATCCTCCCCTCAGGCCCCTTATGGTGGCCCCCTATACCATGTTGATCCTGACCAATGCCATTTCCACCTTCATATAAACAATGTTCTTCTGCCTAACAAAGGAAAGCCACAATTTCACTGAGGGGAAGGCAGAAAAATACCCAGCCAAGTGCCAAGCAGGTTGAGAGAGAGAAATTCATTTCCAGGCCTGTCAACCTGTGACCCAAAATTGCTCAGTGAAGGCTCTAACCCAACAGTGGGAGGGCGGGAAGCTCTCAAAGCAAAATGGCTGTGAGCTCCAGGGGATGCAGCCTTTTATAGGCTTTCCCCTCCCCTCTTCAGCAAGGGCTCATGGGACAGCTTTGTCCCATGAGCTCATCACAAAGAGAAGATATTCGGCATGGAATGGGGCCTATCAACAAGAGGGCCTTTTCAGTTGTGGCACCTTGTTGCTGGAAAAACTCTCCAGAGAGGCTTACCTAATGCTAACCTTGGTCATGTTTGTGGCACCAGGCAACCTCCTCTTTCCTTTCCCACCCTTTTAAAACCTTGGCAGTTGCACAGATTCATTCTGGTATTTTGTGTGTGTGTGTGTGTGTGTGTGTGTGTGTGTGTGTGGTTTTTGTTTCACCATGTGAGTTGATAGTTATTCATCACATTCCTATGCATATCTATGCCAACACAAATCCCATTGCTTTCAGTGGAGCTTACTCCTGGGTAAATGTGTATAAAATTGCAGTCTTTTAATATCTTAATTGTGTAAAGCACCTTAGAAGCAGTTCTGGTAAAGGGCAGTATAAAAATACTCTAAACAAAGAAATAAGCCCTCAAGTTGTGACATTTTGCATAAGTGCGACAGAAGAGCGTCAAGAAAAATGTTCCAGCCAGCTCACTGGATAATGAAGAATTTGCTGCTGACCCTCGGAAGAGCATGACCTAGCCTTATAAGAAAGCGTTGCTTAAGGAATCTATTTTTTATTGACGGAGAGAGAAAGAAAAGTTGCAGGATTTGCTGCTGTGTGCCATCTGTGCATGGACAAATTGGACTGTGCAAGGAGGAAATGAGTTATTGTAAAGAAGGAACATTTTGTATTTTCGTCATGGGAAACTGGTGGAAACAGCAGTGTTTGAGCTTTTAGCATTTGGTCTTTAACTGATAAGTTGGGATATTTCAGTTAGAAAAGCCATTACTTCCTAGAGGTTGGGCACAGTCGATTATACCCCTTTAGAAGTCCTATTCATTGCTGTGTGACTTGTGCAGGATAAAATCCATCGCTGTAAGTCACCAAATGATTACAAAATGCAAAGTAGCACGAATAAAATATCCACTGGCTCTTGAAGTAGTCGTCCAGTTATGACAACTGGAAATGAACCTTAAAATCAGCCCCTTGTAATAAATATGTTGTGCTGAGCACATTCAATTCCCAATATATGGGGCAGTAGTTCTGGTTATCAAAATGTGCAAAGTGAATTGTTACTTCAGTAGCATAGCTTTGTATATCTTAGAAGAGACTGATGCTCAATCTGCAGTGAGGAATAATTGTAAGAATAATCAAAGGCTTGCTGGATCAGATAAATATGAATGTTGAACTTGTTTTTAGCTTATGACTTGTACTGATAATTTTAGTGTACATTTGATATTTTATGCAAGCTTCACAGAGGTCTTGACAGTTAAGCGGTATGCAAATTCTGCTAAATAAATGTCTACAATGGTACAGCTGTTCTGGAAACACACATTCTTCCCAAAATTTCAGAGAGATTTTGTTCCACCAGTTTGTAACAGAACCGAATTGTACACAGCAATGATTGGGTGAGCAGTTGTGAGGTGACAATCCCTTCTCATCATCCATCCTGGGGCAACATTGATTTTCCTGTTTTAAAGAATGAGGGAACTAAATATTTCACTGATTTGAATGTACATGTAGCGCTTTTGAAAGCGAAGCTGGAGAGCTCTTCTGAAGCATACAAGATTGACGACACAGTCAGTACTGAGTTGTCGGCAAGGGCACTTGACAAATAAATTGCGAAGGAGCAGAGAAGCCAGGCTCAGCACAAATAAGCAAAAGAAAACCTACCCCATGCTCATTTCTGTTTCAGTGTATGCTTATACACAGTCCATGTCAACTTGCTATTTTTTAAAAGAGCTAATTAGTATTGTAAAGTATTTGGTTTCATTCTTTCTTTTAGCCATTGCTTTGAAGTGTACAGCTATACAGGTATTTCCTAACAATTTAAAAGCTGTAAATTTGACATTAGGGGTGGACTGGTGCTGCAACTTGTCCATGTGTCATGCCCTCTTCCAACTTAGGGAATTGTGGTTATCCTATCAGCCAGCCCTTGCATCTGACCTGGACCCTGCAATCATCTTTTGTAGTCCTTCTTTGTGTGCTTCCTCCACTGAAGTTCTGGAGGGTGGCAACACAAGAACAGGGCCTTTTCTGCAGTGGCTCCCTGTTTGTGGAATGCTCTCCCCAGGGACACTCGCCTGGTGCCTTCATTACATATCTTTAGGCGCCAGGCAAAAGGTTTTCTCTGTTACCAGGCCTTTGACTGATAAACATTCTATGGCCTTTTAAATGTGTTTGTAGGAGTGGGGGCTATTGGTTGGCTTTTGTTTTATTATATATTATTTATTCTCATTTTGTAATTTTATGCTGTGGACTGCCCTGTGTTCTTCACATGGTATAAAAGGTAAAGGGACCCCTGACCATTAGGTCCAGTCGTGTCTGACTCTGGGGTTGCGACGCTCATCTTGCTTTACTGGCCAAGGGAGCCGGCATACAGCTTCCGGGTCATGTGGCCAGCATGACTAAGCCGCTTCTGGCGAACCAGAGCAGCACACGGAAATGCCGTTTACCTTCCCGCCAGAGCGGTACCTCTTTATCTACTTGCACTTTGACGTGCTTTCGAACTGCTAGGTGTGCAGGAGCTGGGACCGAGCAACGGGAGCTCACACCGTTGCAGGGATTTGAACCGCCAACCTTCTGATCATCTAGCCCTAGACTCTGTGGTTTAACCCACAGCACCACCTACAAATTTAATCTCAGAAAGCCTAGAAAATGAATGGTTGCAGCTTTGAAGTATCTCGGTATTTTTAAATGATATCTTAGTGGGAACTGCCTTACTTGGCTCTTCTATGTTTTCAGTCTGCCTCTTATCATTGTTAGGGATTGTATCCAATTAAGTAATACTCAGAGAAGACCCATTGAAATCAATGGGCTTGAGGTAGTCAATGGACTATTTCAGTGGGTCAGTTCTAACTATGAATGTGTCAGATAAAACCCCATGTTTATTTGCTGGTTTTATATTTTATTTTATTATTTATGCAGTGTGTGAATCATTTTATTGAACTGTTGAACATCACCCTAGAATATTTTGAATGAGAGTGATTAAGAATATATTTTTTTAGATTGCTAAAACACCATTAACAATATACAAACTCTCAGTGTATCTCACCTATCTCCTGACTGCAAAGCAAATGCAACTCATCCCATTAAAGAGCACATTTATGTAACCCACCAGCAGTAAACCAAGTTAGCTAAATAGGACCAAAACACAACCTCCATAGAAATTAGTGCTGGCATCTAAATTGATAGAGAGGATTTAGGAAACACAGCTGATAAATCTCTGAGCTGAACATGGAGATCAGCTTAACTTACATTCTTGGACTTAGTAAATCTACTTGATATATCATCATGACTAAAGCTGTTCTATGTCAGTAGATCAGAGTTTTCTCTTTGATGTAGTAGCTGCCTGTAGGTATTATATTATGGTCCTGAAGCATCTATTTGACATACTCTCCGAGGACTAAAAGTTTCCATGGATTTATTTTTATTTATTTATTGTCCTACTAATGCAAAATCATGATACATGTTCTCAAAGTGTTACATTATTCTAAAACGTGGAGGTCAGGTATTCAGAAGACTGCTCTGTAATTCAGCTCTGTAATTCCTCTGAGATGAAGACATCTATTTGTACAAATAAAAAATAAAGAAAAGATCTGTTTCTTGCACACAAAAGGGGAACATTGGTATATCCATGCTGGAAATGTGCAGCTGTACATACGTCCAGGAATGATGGCATTTGGCATGGGACCCATATACTGCTTAACTAAAAAATTATTGAGTCTCAAACTAAGATGAAAGCCATAAATTCTGACTTTGGAATTTCAACCTCCCAGTTGTATTTACTGAGTAGTTACAGCATGCATACTCAATGCTTATTTCCTTTATGTACCATTTTCTTTATAATGGGTGGTTTTCAATCAAGTCTTATTGAAATTAAGGGACCTAAGTCATGTTCATTAATTTCAATGGGTCTACTCTGAATAACACTTAGTGGAATGCCACCCTATGTCACATGATCTAGGCTCAAATCCCAGCCTTGAAGTGCTAGCATTAATTTGAGCCAGATATTGCTAGGAGTTAAGTCCAATATCCAAAACACCAGAATATCTTTTGTGAAAAATTATTCCTGAATTTACCCTTGGATTAGTGGAGAGCTTCAGTAAGGAAAGCATAATATTTATTTCCCATTTTAATGTATTTTCAGCTGCATACCCTCTTTTAAAAAGATCAAACAGCTGTATGAAGAAACAGCAGATGCGCTGATATTGTCTTCACAAGTTCCTTGTGTTTATATTCTCACTTTGTGTTGCATACACTCTTTTTTCTGTACAAACCTTTTTTTTGTATTTCTTTGTAGAATGATTTAAATTGACTGGAAATAAATATTTTCCCATTAAATCTAATGGATGTCGTGACCTTTGCTGAGTGTTAACAGTCTCCCTAAATGAATGTCGAACTTGTCTGTCAAGCACGCACAATGGGAGTTTCTCTGGAATATGAATAAATGTGCATTTTCAGCCTCCAGAACAGCAGGTGGCAACATAATGCAGAAGTGTATTAAAACACGGGGGGGGGGGAGTTAGCCACTCCTCTTGCTTAAAGTAAATTTATTGGGCCTGTGTCAGCTGTGGATGATGAAGCCATTTGTGGTCATCTCTATACCAAAGGTTGTTTAAAAGCACCCTTCCCTTGATGCGTGTTCAGGCTAATCTTTTAATAAAGCAATTCCATATTTCAGATATCCCGGTTTATTCCAGTTTCCTTCTCTGAGTATCAGCAGTGAAAGATAAAAGCTCCTACAATTTCCATAATGAATGGCTAAATTTAGAACACGTTTATGAAAATGTCACGAGGGCTAATTGCTGTAATTTTGATATTATCCTTTGAAAAGCGAAAGCCTCAAAATAAGCCCTTTTTGGATCACAATGAGAGATTTTTAAAAAAAACAGGTATGGGGTAGCCAACGCAATGGCCTTCTGCTGTTAGTATGCTACAACTTCCATCAGGCCCTGCCAGCAAGACCAGTGGTCAGTGATGATGAGATTTGCCTAAAAGAAAGCCAACATAGTTTTGCTTTCCGTGAAGATTAAGAAGGGCTGCCCTCATACACACTTGTCCTCTTGTACACTCAGACGTACACACAGATCTTCTGGAAGCAGGGGACTTGAGTAGGAGGAATCATCCTGGCTCCCACCACCAAAACACAGAGACACTTGTAAGTAAGAAAGATCTTTCTTCAGACAGGCAGAGGCTCAGGAGTCATCATTTGGGAGTGATTAGTTTCAATGCCCTCTCAACCGCACTCCTAAAGAATTGGAGTAGCATGCTTGCTATCAGAACTTGCTTGATTTGTGGAGATGCCAAGGTTGCAAATGTGCTCCCATTAGGGTGGGTGAACCTGCTTCTATCTACAAAGGCAGCGCTTGCTTCTTGGCAACTAGATGCACCCTCAAGCTCCTGTTTTCAGTCACTGCCGCCTCCTGTTCTGGCTCTCCAGTCTCCACAGAGGCTCTCTGCAGGAAGATCATGGAAGAGAGCAGACATTCCTTCTCTCACTTCTGAAGCAGCTGAAGTCAGGTCAGAAAGGAGAGATTCCCCCCGTCCTTGAAACCAGGTCCCCATCATTCAGCCCTCATCCCCATTTCTTCTTCCTTCTCCGCTTCCTATCTCAGAGCCTGCCAATCCTGACAGCGCTGTGAGGAGCCCACCCACATTCAACATAATGGACACACAGGTCTGTGCTCTCCATTTTAATGAATGTGGAACCTTTACTACATTGTAGTTCCGCTGCTGGGATAGCTTTTCGCAGCGGTGCTTTCCAGTAGCTTGCATGAAATGAAAGCATTTTGCCTCACCTTTGCTTGGGATGAATATATATGTAATCATCAATGTCTTGATAAACTCCCACAGTTCCCTGGAGTTCCCTGACTGACTGCAGTTTGTTCTTTGCGCTCATAACTAGAAGTGTTCTTCTGTAGCCTTTACTGTTTCTCCTTCCATCAGTGTTAGCAAGACCAGAATAGCTCAAAACCCAACAGATCCTGCTCTAGCATAACACCCTCAGGGTGAAACCATGAGACATAATACTGTTTCCAGAACCTTCTAGTTGCTAACCCTTGATGGGTGAGGGGAGAATATATTTCTCCTTTCTGTTGTGGGTGTTTTCTCACTGGCTACAGCAAGGACATCTTTGGAGATTTATGTCTGCTTCATCCCATGATATGTTATCTCTTGCTTCATAACCTGACAGTTTATTTATTTTGTTGATGCATTCAGATTACAACACGCCAAGTCAAGCCATGTCAAAGTTATGGCTATTGGTATTCCCATTACATTGGGCCCAACTGGATGCAAGGTAGGGGTTGTCCTGATGTTTTAGGGTTTTGAAAATCACAGATTCTGGGAGAAGAGGAATGAACCTTTCCCTCCACTCTATTCCCCTGATCTAAATACCCCCACTACCCCCTGAAACTGTATTAACTCCCTGGGAGAACATACACAAATAGCTGCATGGAATTAAAGTCATGTCAATGAGCAGAAAACAGGAGTGCAGTAGCAAATCATGCAGAAGATCCATGCCATTTCCCTGATGAGTCACTGCAACATACTGGGATGGAGAAGGGGAAGGCAAGGCAGCAGTGAGGTCCGTGTGGTGCAGGGTGGATTTGATTTAAATCGAATCGAATTAAATCACGATTTAAATCACTAGTCACTAAGGCTTGATTTAAATCTTTTCTTTTCTTTTACAGAAAGACTCATATCATCTAAATATTTGCAACCAGATGAAGGTTTCAATTTTGGAATAATAAATCTTCAGAGTAGTTTTTACAATTATATCAAAAATTATTGATTTGGTTATACTATTAGAAATACATAGACAGATAATTATGAAATTATTGTGAGGTTTAATAAGTTGACTGTTTATATTTGGGCAACTTTTCTATTGTACTTTATCGGAAGGGGAAAAATAACCATTTCCTTAATAACATTTTTATTTAACTAAAACAACATTATAGCATATGTATCCATGTTTGTTAACTGATGGGGTTAAACAATTAAAAAACAACAACACTCAACAACCTTAGACTGAGTTATAGCACACATGAAAAACTTAAAACAAATCCTTATTTCCTGATGAATAGCATTTGGACTATAATGTAAATTAAATAGAAAACTATCTTTAGAAAGATTTTTCGTCCAAAAGATTTTTTAAAAAACCATCCAATTTAAATTATAAATAAATAAATAAATAAAATATCCAATTTAATTATTTTTTAAAATCCAATTTTTTATTTTTATTTAAAAAAAAAATCATTGATTTTTATCCATCCTGATGTGGTGCAAATGTGCCTGCCGGAGTACCAGTTTGGGTCCCCCAATGCATTTGATTTGCACCACACTGACCTCATCTCCCTCTCTCTCTGTCCCAGTATGCAGCAATGACTCAGCTGGAGGGAGGTCAGGTAAGCAGCACAGCCCCAATGCACTCTCTGATACTGGGGATGGGGAGATGGAATGAAAGCAAGCATGGCTGGCCATCTACAATGTTTTGTTGTAGGTCCTGTTTGTTTCTTACCCCACACGGATTCTTTCATGACATCCCAAGGTGCAGTCTTCATTCTCCTGGAACCACAGAGTACTCGGAATGTAAATATACAAACAGAGACACCAGTATTCTCTTCCTCAAGACAAACTGTCTTTGGAAATAAATTTTGATAACAATATTAGTACATTTAAAAAAAACCACACCTAATTGAACCAAAGTTTTTCAATACCTTTCATCACCACCATGACCCTTGTCCTGAATCTTTTCATCTATCACTTTATCCAGACTTGTTTAAAAAGCTTTTCTGTTTTCAAATTGTGCTTACCTCTCCCATTGAAATCAGTGAGATTTAGATAGGCTTAACGTCGTGCGCATCATTTGTAATCAAATATTCTCTTGCTTTCCTACAAATAAGGGGGATATTTGATCCAGCTATGACTGGCACATGCTGATGTGTTCTGTTTATTTTCTGGCATAATAGAATAGTTTGGGTACAGGATAATTTTTCATGTACTCTACTGTTCTTACTTAAAATTCAGTATGCAGAATTTGGTGAATCCTACCTACCACCCATATGCTCTGCAAAGATAAGCCACCTTCATTTGTGGACTGTTATACGTTATTCAATTAGTTCTTTTTTAAACTGCTTTTTCAAATATGTATGATCTGTTTAGTAAGAAATTGCCACCATTGGAAGACTTTTAGCCTCTTTCTCTTCTCTCTTTCTCTCTCTCTCTCTCTCTCTCTCTCTCTTCACTAACTTAATTACAATTCCAGAGAGGCCTTTTGCTCTGACCTATTTCAAATCAGTCATGAAAATAACAAGCATCTTCAGCATCAGCTTGAGCAAGCATGTTTTCAGAACAGCCCCATCTTTCATCCTGTCATTTTCCAAATCCAGAAGAACAAACATAGATACTTGGTCAAGTTCTGGTTGTAAATAAATTTCAGTGGTGCATAGGTTTTCACATAAATTTTATCATTCCCTGCTCCGCCGCCCCCCGCTGTCTAACAGATATGTTCCTTTTTGGGTGTTTCTCTCCTTCACTGCTGATAACTGAATTATCGTAGAACATTGAATATTGTTCATTTGGATTTTCATCTGGAATTGGATGACGGGCAACTATTCTCAACAAACTCAGTGGAGTTGCTGCAGGGAGATTTAGAAAATAATAATTCACAAAGCTTGTACAAATCTGTTCCTTCCCATCTACTACCTCCTCCTCTTCAGGGTACTCTCGGAGACTGCAATCCTGCATGCAGTGGGGTTATTCAAATCCCACTGAAATTAAAAGGAATTAACTGTAATACTTAGTGCTGATCTTGGATGATATTTTGAGTTTATAAAATTACTTTATCTGCAGATTATGAGTTCTAAAACTAACTCATAATTTTGGGCTGCAGAAGGACTTCCAAGGGCAACAATGCTTGATTCTTTCCAACTGTGTTGGAGTGCTCTAGCTTTATTTGGGTATTCAGATAATTTGTATAAGCAGTCACGTGACGGGAGGTGGGTGTGCAGCCCCTCAGCCCCTCCATCATATCACCTTGATCCTATTTATAGTCTTCCACAAGTCTGAAGGCAAGAGTCTAAATCAGGGAGCATTCTCTATTCATAGAGCCTCTCTGCATAATTTAGAACCCTGCACAACCAAGGTTCTACTGTATTTTTCCATGTATAAGACACCCCCATGAATAAGACACTCCCCTATTTTTGGGGAGTCCAAATTAAGAAAACACCTCTTAGCACTACCCGTGTATAAGATGAGCCCCAATTTTAAACCATTTTTTTGTAAACAAAACAAAACATAAACCTAGTCTTTTACACAGAAAAATACGGTAATTTTCACAAATGGCCTCCACAAGAAGAGGAGTCTTCAGCCTTCTACCCTCAAACTCATGGAGGGCTGTAAATGGGATGAAGGGATCCCATTGCTGAGGAGGAGGCTTGGCAGTGCCCCCCAACTCCCCTCTCATGATTGCTTGCACGGGAGTCTTTGGAGTGCCTCAGTAACGTCAATCTGCACTTCAAACAAGAGAACCACAATCACTAGTTGGGATCAGTGATGCTTAAATGTGCCTCAACTTAGCTGGATCTTCATATAATCATATGTATAATGCTGTCAGCATTTATGTGTGGCTTTGTCCTGTACCCCAGCCATAGGAGCCAACTCCTAGGGGCCGAGTGGGGCTTACCTCCCTCCCCCCAATATTTTATTCCCATTGACGCCCCCAGCCCAGGTGTTTCAATGCATTCAGAAATCCAGTTTTAGGAAAGCAAATATTCATTCTCGCTCAGTACCCTTCGACAGCAATGTGTGATATGATTCTGTGGGAAGTGGATTAGTCCTGCCTTCACATTTGTCCCATCTGTGCTTTTAACTTAGTCATAATCATATTTCTGGGAATGAGAACTGGGTTTGTTAGGGTGCTTGCTTAGAAGACACCTTCAGATTCCTCTTGCAGCACAGACCTCTGGTAGGAAAGCACAGCAGGTATAACAATCCACTATAGGATAGGGTTCTGCTGTTAAATACGGATATATTGTAGGCTGGGTTCCATATAAAACAGATAGTTGTTGAACTACAACTCCCATCATCCCTCAACTTCAGCCATGCTGGCTGAGAGTGATGGAAGTTGGAGTCTAACAAACTACAGATGTCCACAGGCTAGTTATCTCCAATCTCCTATGGATACAAAGTAAATATAATATTAAAGCCCAAGAAAAGTGTCTGGAGACAGCACAGTTCTTCTCTTAAGCCACCCTTGGAGTTTTATACCAGAGAGGTATTCTCACTGCCATTATTTCCAGTAAAGTTATACCTACTATTACCTGGCAGCAGACTCCATAAGACCCCCATCTCAGTAAGCAAAGGCAATAGGCTTGCCAAGTTCAGCCAGGTGGAATCCCACACAGGCAAGGTTCCTGTTCATACCTTGAATAACACCTAAGCCAGGCTTAATATCATAAACCCTGTTAGTATGAAAGTATACAAATGAAGATCTTGAAAAGATAGGTAGAATACCGTATTTTTCCGTGTATAAGACGAGGTTTTCCCCCCCAGATTGGGGCCTCCTTTGTCAATCTTTTAAAAAAACAAACCTCACATTTATGTTTCACAGGGTGTGAAAGAAGGGCTTTGCACCTTTCCTGGCAGAGAAACCACACACCTTGCCTCCCTCCTGGGCAATGGCCGCCGGCCTATGACTCCCGAGCCTCCCTCGATTTGTCAAAACGAAGGGGGAAGGGGGCAGGAGATTGGGGTAGGCTCAGGAGTCACGGGCGGGTGGCGCCGTTGCCCAGGAGGGGTGCAAGGCGTGCAGTTTCTCTGTTGGGCAAGGCACGGAGGGGTGAGATGACTTCAATCCCCTCGGCCAACTGGAGTGGCGGTAGAGCTGGCACGGAGCAGGGCAGCTGAGCGTGAAAGGGAGCGTGAATGAGAGCATGTCCCCGACGGCCGGGAACCGCAGAAGTCAAATTGATTTTTCTGTTTCACTCTCAAACATCCAGGGGAGCGAACTGCACTCTGCCCCTTGGGGGTGTGCAGGCACTGCGCTGCCTCCCCCCAGCTGTAGGGTGGCTGAGTGGGAGGGGGGAGGTAGACTATGGAGGCCCCTCCCCTCCCCTGCAAGGAGCTCAGTGATGGCACCCAGGGTGGGATGAGAGGAGCAGCCACCATGACACAGCTTGCCTCACTGTTTGATGTTTAAGATACTTATTTCTTAATTTTGGGCTCAATAATGGACAGGAAAATATGGCAATAGTTCCTGGGGAGTGAACAGGATGTTCTGCCATGTTACAGGCAAATGGTAGGTGAGGAACAGATGGTTTAGACTGCTTATTTTTCAAAAGGTGATAAAGCCAACAGCTGTAGAGTACACAAGGCCTACAATGCTCATTTTATGATTAATTCAGCAATGGTGATTAAAAAAAGAAAAAGTATACAGCTACAGCAGAATGAGAAAGAAAGATAAAAACAGCAGATCAGCTTGTGCCATCCACGGAGGAGCTTACATGTATGCAAAGCCCTAATGCTGTCTTTGCTTTTACTTTGTGAGGGGAGGGGTGGAAAGATTTCCTGTTGCAACAATGGTGACAGGGTTCAGTCATCCCGGGAATAAAGAGATTGTTTATTTGTAGGCAGCAATGGAAATTTGATTCATGCAGCTTAATTGTCATCGCATAAACCAGTCAATTTGTTAACCATAGGGTGTCCAGGCTAACTTTTTATTTTGAATCTTGCAATTCAAGTCAACAGATTGTCTGAAAAATAAACTGAACGATGGAACAGACACAGGCGGTAATGGCATGAGAGAAAGAAAATTGGGGGGGGGCTGAAGGGGAAAGGGTATTTCAAGGTTCCTCCCACATGTCAGCTTTCTGAAATCATGGTATATATCACATTAACGTTTTACTCCTAAATGTATAATCTCTCCCATTGATGCGAATTTTGCGTAAGAATCCTTTATTGTCCAGTTTGTGATTCAGTTGTAATTTGTATGTGGAAAATACCTTTCCTTCATTTAACCACTACATGGGTTTAGCAGTGAGGGAACGATGAGCAGCAAAGCAGAGCCGGTCCTACCATTAGGCAGAATGAGACAGATGCCTCATGCAGTTGATTTGTGGATATTATGAAAGAGCAGCCAATGTTTAGTTAGTTAGTTAGTTAGTTATTTTTTTCCTCTCAGGGAGAAGCACTTAAGGTTTTTCTGCCTCAGGTGCCACAATACCTTGGTCAGGTATAGACACTATGTCACTTGAGTGGGCTGGGGGCTCACTTCAGGCAGGAAAATGCATTGGGCCTGCTCTGGGGGTGAGCTACTAGAGTAGAAGGACACCCTCCCCAATGCTCCCTGTGGATACTGAGTGCAACATCCACAGCAATTCTTGGTCTCTCCAATGGCTTCAGACTTAACAATCGCGTCTTTCCTAGAATCAGTCAAACAAACTCTAAGTTTTTGCACTGATGTATCCCCAACACAACCCCTTGCAAAATGCAGATATAAATATTCTCTGCCATGCTGCTTTTGCTGCCTGTGAAAACATAGCACCTCTTTTAAAACATTTATTCCCTGTTAGATGTGCACTTCATAGTACTCAGGCTGCTGTGATTTTAGCTCATTCATATTGTATTCGCAGTACAAAACAATCTGTCAGGCTTTTTGTTGGAGGCTTAAATCTTCTTATGTGAGAAAAGTGTAAGCAGCACACATCATCATCTCAGAAGCTAAACTTTCCACCAGTTATTCATACATTGAAATGTGTTCTCTAAATATCCTTAAGCGCATGGGGTTTTTCCAACATCTTAAAATAAAAGCCATGTTGTGCAACAGTGATGGTGGTGTCAGACTTTAAAAAAAAACATGCTTAGAAAATAGATGCCTTGCTTCCGAATATTTGGGTTATTGTATATTATCGAGATGAAGACCCCTTCTCTCCAATACGTTTAAAACAGCACCAAATCAATTTAAACAGGCATGGTTCCCCCCCCCCCCACAATATGCTCAGAATTGGAGATTCCCTTCCCCAGGAAGAGGGGTTGACTGTTAAACCACTCTGGGAATTGTAGCTGTGAGAGAAATAGGCATCTCCTGACAACTCTCAGCACAGACTACAGTCTCCACGATTGTTGGAGGGGGGGGGAGCCATGACTGTGCAAAGTGGTATGATTCTGCTCCGAGTGTATAATGCAGTTCTGTTCATTGAGGGAAGGAGTTACAATCTCTTGAGCTCATCCTGAATTGAGATTGTAGTCTAGAACAGGGTGGGGAACTTCAGGGCCTGGGGCCCACATGCATCCCTCTGGGAGTTTCCATTCAGCCTAGGGAATGATCCCTAAGCCCCTCCTTCTCCCCAGGCCACACCCCCTGCTCTGTGCCCTTTAACTGCTTTTGCCTGGTTGGAATGTGTCATTGAACTGTAATGATGCCACTTGCTCACCTGGACAGATAAATGGGAAGTATGCAACCCCCTGATTGTATCGTGGCTCATTTGTAGTCTGCTGTACAAAGGTAACCATCTGGACCTGCTCATCATTGGCATGCGGCCCTCACAAAGTCGCCCAGAAGGAAATACAGCCATAGCACTGGAAAATTGTTCCTCATCCCTGTCCTGGAGGGTTTACAAATGGTGAGGCTTACATTTTTGAAGCATATGTTTCACATGGTTTACCAGGTTTTAGGGACTGCAGCTGCCATCTATCTGTAGCCAGGAAAGGCTTTAGATTTTGCTAGAAATACTAACATGCAGTTGCACAAATTGCTTTTCGCTTCCTCTATGTGCACTTTAATTTCCCCGTACTGCAGATGCACAGGCAGCGTTCACATCTCTTCTGGGCTAATTCTCCATCGGACATTACAATAGAAGTGCAGAAAAGCAGAAGCACAACAAGGAACTCCCTTGGAATTTTGGATTACTCCACTCACAGACTGGAGCTCAGATATTTCAGCCTCAAAGGTTTGCATGGGGATCTGAACCCCAACAGTTGTGGGTGGGGGGTAACTAGAATGTTGCAACCTCCACACTTCTTGCAATTCATGAAGCTCATGAAACTTTGTGCAAGTCAATATATCTCAGTTTACAGGATGGCCGCTTACCCATAGTGGTCTTGATGAAAGTCTGTCCCAAAGCCAAGTGTGGGGCAGAAAGGCTTTAGAGCTTCTAGCAGTGGCCTTAGAGGGCCTCCTAGATTGACCCGCATCTTCAGGTGGTCCCATAATCCCAGGCATAACTCTGCTCAAGTGTCAGCGCTCCATCTGGAGTTGAGAATGGATATACACCCAATGCCTGAGCCAAAGCCTACCTATAACTGTCTAGGCCTTTGGTCCCAAGGAGTTGCAGGTCCCTGCGAGTGGGTCCACAACTCAGAAGAACGTTGCGACACTAAATGCAGTTCTGAGCTCCTTGACAAAACAGCTGGGTGCAACTTTAATGCTTAAAAGAAACCATTAAAAAGAGAAATCCGGGTATTATGAAACAGAGCAAAGAAATGCAGGTTTTGTTTTTACTCACAATATGAAGCAATTGACACCTCCCCCCCCCCCCGTTACCTTAGCAGACTGGTTTTTCCATCCTTAGCAACAAACATACAAAACCTTAAAGGGTATTCCTTCTAGACATCATCCCTCACAGGGTGCGTGACCTTGAATGACAGTTAGATTAGTACCCCAACTGTGAAGGTTTATCCGATGCAAAGGGTCATAAAACCACTTAGCAGGTATTACTCCTGAGGTGGGGGGGGGTTTCTGTTGAAGATTCTACCTGTAGTATTTTTAGCATACAGAAAGGCAATGTTCTATCTGTGGTGTTTTTAGTGGCCTATAAAGTAAATAAAATGAAACGTGTTAGGAAAACTTCATCACGACCATTAGCAGCTTAGCAGTGAAAATGAAAAATGATGTTATAGGCAGTAGGAAGGAGTTCTACTTTGATTATATGAAGGGATCACAGTCCAGGGCATGTTCAAAGTTTAATAATAAGGAAAGAAAGCAGAACTTCCCCTAAATTAGTCAAGGCATCTTTTGGTAGGTAGATATAGAACATTGTAGACACTTTTGTAGATACTTGTAGATTGTAGTCTGGAAGTTCATTATGCTTAATAATATGTTTGGCATATTCTTTATCAGTTTTTTCCCCTGTTGGCTTTGGGATGTTGCTGTTTGGCTTCATTACTTGATTTACAACACGCTCCTTCAGAGTGAAAATTTACTTAATTAGAAGTCACAGGCAGGAATCCACAAAAAAAAATCCACCAATAATAACACAGCAGCTGGTAAGTGCCTTTATCTTCCTCTCTGATTTTAGTGGATGGATCAACCAGCAGTGAGACCCAAAGCAGGTTTCTGACAATAATGCATCCATTAGTATCTGTTCTGCCATGTCAGGCCATGCATTCTCTTGTACATGCTGTTGCTTGGCCAGACTTACATGCCCATGGTCTTATAAGAGCCTTACAGAAGGACCATAGCTCAGTCACACAGCACTTGGTTTTCATGGAAGAAGTCCCAGGTTCAATCCTTGGTGTCCCCGGGTAGTGCTGAGAGAAACTTCCAGGTCTGAACCCTTGAAGATATTCTACTAATTAGATAATACTGTAATAAATGGATCAATTTGCTGAATAAGTATAAGGCAACTCCCTCTCTTCCTTGGGCACTTATAAACCAAATGATAAATAAAATAAAAAGCCTGTCCATTCACCTATAATAACCCCTAGCTCTCTTCTTTGCACTTCTAGTAAATGCCAAGATTGTACTATAGCATGCACCTGTGTTTTACAGCTTCCCTAGTTTTCTTTGCCGCAAAACTATTTTCATTGCTGCAAAACTCCATTCAGTCCATTTTCTTCCATTTCTTTTTCCCCCTGTTTATTTTTTTATTTTCAAAAACATACACTAATAAATCAAAAATAGAAAAAATAGAAAAATGCAAAATGATAACCATAAAAAGAAAAGTCACATGGGTGTATTATTTGTTTTCATTTTCTTCCATTTCTTAATGTGAACAAATTAGTATGGAGAATAACTTTATGAATATGTCACAGAGTAAAAGCTAAACGTGTGATCAGTTAATCTGTCAATTCCCTGATGGAAATTATAGATATATAGTACTCATCTGCATGCTAGGTTCTGCATATGAATCTCAAAATTTAGCTAGGACATGTGTGAAAACTAATGTAACCTGACAGTCTCTCATTAGATGCATAACTAATAGGGTCTCAAGTGGATTAATTATTCCATCCTAATTAAGTTTGAACTTATGCTTTCTAAATATGTCCTGGTCATGCCTATTTCAGAGCAAAATAAGAAAGAAAGAAAGAAAGAAAGAAAGAAAGAAAGAAAGAAAGAAAGAAAGAAAGAAAGATAGAAAGATTGACATCATCAAGTAGAAGGTTTGTATCCACACACATCCACTTACTCAGTTTCCTTCAATTTCTACATGCTGGAACCTGAATCAAATTTACAAAATATGCAGTCTGGCACATTATATTCATTCCACACACAAAAAGGGAAAAGGTACAGCCCATCATTTGTCATTTTAGTATTTGCTTGTTGGGATGGTGGATAAGAAGTTGCATATGCCGCAAGAATGGAGTCCTGTTGGGGTACAGGAGAGGGACATGACTACGACACAGAGGTATTTAGAAAGGACCTGAGCCCTGAATAATCAAGGGGAAATTGTTTTCAAGCTGTTGTGCTGCTCCCAGCTCTTCTGTCAGACACTAAAACTACGTCAAGTCTCTAAAGATTCAAGCTGGTAGCATTTTCATGTTCTAGCTGTCAGTGGTAGTTGCAGAGCGCAGCCAGTGGGAATATTTTGCAAGAATATTTGCAAAATTTTGGAAAGTTTTTTACTATTACTGAGAAAAAGACTGTTGGGCTGCACTGGCTGGTGTAATGTTGCTGCCTTCTGTTGGTTTATCAACTCAACCGTGTTACAATGATGCGTGCATGCACACGAAAGCTCGTGCCAAGAACAAACTTAGTTGGTCTCTAAGGTGCTACTGGAAGGATTTTTTTTTATTTTTTCTTTTGTTTTGACTGGGGCAGACCAACACGGCTACCTACCTGTAACTTACCCAAGAATTGTCATCCTAGAGCAAACCAAAAGTCCATTTTGTTCAGCAATTTATCTCTGATAGATGTGGCATTTCCAAAGCAATAGATAAAAATTGTGACTATTTCTTATTGTTTGTCCCCAGTATGTGGTAAATACAAGTCTACTGCATTTAAATACAAAAAGGTTATTCTTAGCTTATACTTTCAATAGACCCATTTTCCGTAAATCCTTTTTAGAAACCCATCCAGGGAGCCATCTCTGCTAATGGACATGGTCGCATAATTTGGCAATTCCTGCCATCATGCTGCAGAAATACCCATGTGTCCCTTGACTTTCTAGGAAGTTATGAGGCAATCTTCATGAAAAATTAATTCCGGCAGAATTAAAGCTCATATAGTGGTGTCCATACCTGAAAATGGAAATTGGGCATCACCTCTGTATACTTGGCACTTGCCGTTTTATTGCCTCAGTGCTAGTTGCATTTGGTACACAGCAAATTCCATTAGGTGAAACCTCATAGCTAATCTACGATGAGTCATTATTATGCAGGACTACACTAAAATCAAGAACAACAATTCCCAATGTCTGTTAATTTCACATCTATAACGTTGCAAAAGAAGCTTGGCGTAGTCTGCCACAGGTAGTAATTCTTTTGGATTCGGAGACAGTTTCACCTTTGGGTGAAATTGTTTTATTAAGCTACACAGCAAATGTTAGGCATCCTGGCACAACTGCACTGGCTGTCATTTAGTTTCTGGCCCCAATTCAAAATACTGGTTTTGTCCTATAAAGCATTGAATGGCTCAGGACCACAATACCTGAAGGACTGCCTCTCCCATATAAACCATCCCGGACTCTGCATTCATCACCTGACTTCCTTCTTTGTGTGCCTCCTCCACATGAGGTCCAGAGGGTGGCAACACAAGAACGGGCCTTCTCTGTAGTGGCTCCACATTTGTGGAATGTTCTCCCCAGGGATGTTCAGCTGGTGCCTTCATTATATATATTGTAAGTGCCAGGCAAAAACATTCCTCTCCAATCAGGCCTTTGGCTGATTAATATTCTACAGCCTTTTAAATGCATCTGTGCAAAGGGGCGTGTGTGTGTGTGTTGTTTTGCAGTTTTGTTTTCCTTTTTTATCCTGTATTTTATTCTGTGAAGTGAAGCCCTGAGTTATGATGAAGAGCAGTATATATATAAATCAAACAAACAAGTAAATAAAATGCACATACCTAATCAGCGAAACAAACTTAAGCACTATCATAGCACGAGCGTTCCCAGACAGTTTCATTCTTATGTTCTGTCAGAATGTTCCTGGGTTGGGACCCCCATCTGTGGAGAGATCTTCATCTGCCTCTGATCTCTTATCCCAACAATGCTCCAACTTCCCGAAACAAGGCAACAAGGAGATAATTATTGGATGCCGTCTAACTCCTTGCAACTGCAGTATATTCACATGTGTTCCAACACAAGTGGGTAAAATTCAAACAGGGAGAAACGTGTGGTTGTACAAAGGGTGATAGAGAAAGATACCTAAATAGTGTAAGAACTTAATACTAGTTTGCTGGGTCAAGCCAATGGTCCATCTACCCCAGCATCCTGTTCTCATGGAGACTGCAGGCTGGACATGAGCACAACAGCATTCTGCCTGACTGAAATTCCCAGCAGGGATTGTTTTATTCTTCAGGATTTTTAACATTTGGGACTGTGCTTAGTGTTGTTTAGTCATTTAGTCATGTCTGACCCCATGGACCACAGCACGCCAGGCACTGCCTCCCATAGTTTGCTCAGACACATGTTGGTAGCTTTGAGAACACTGTCCAACCATCTCGTCCTCTGTCGTCCCCTTCTCCTTGTGCCCTCAATCTTTCCCAACATCAGGGTCTTTTCCAGGGAGTCTTCTCTTCTCATGAGGTGGCCAGAGTACTGGATCTTCAGGATCTGTCCTTCCAGTGAGCACTCAGGGTTGATTTCCTTAAGAATGGATTAGGTTTGATCTTCTTGCAATCCATGGCACTCTCAAGAGTCTCCTCCAGCACCAAAAAGCATCAAAAGAAGGTGATCAGCCTTCTTTATGGTCCAGCTTAGTATGTAAATTAAAACAGCAATATGTTTTATTTTAAAAACCAAAAAGTTAATTTACATGATACTGAGCATGTATTTAAATGACCTGCGATTTCCAAAATAGGCCCTCCAAATGAGGAGTTCTGACCAATTATTGGAGCTACTTTAAATGCCTGTGGACTTCCTAAGGGATTGGGTTTCTCTCCCATTTTGTTTCAGCTTAACACATGCAAAAAAGAAGTAAAATGCCTTTCAAAACTTTTAAAAATAAAAAAACCACGACACATACAATTGACACATTGTGCTTGAACCAAAGATGAGCAGCTTAAAAAGATATCAGTAGATTTTACATTCACTTCAGACCACTGGTGTTTCTTTACCCCTCTGGCACCAAATATTGTTTCCCTCTCATTATATACAACAATCTGCCGCACACAGAGTTTTCCTTTTTTGCAAGGCAAATGTGTCATCTAGATTAATCCTGCCAGCTCATACGTGTGCACAAATCCCCCCAGGCAAGCCCCCTACTTGACATCAGGAAGGGACACAGAACATCCTCTCCAGCAGAATCAGAAATAAAGGGCAAAAACAACAGCGGCACCATCCTCTTCCCCAGCATATAAAGCAAAAAACAACATCTCCAGCATGATCAGAAAAATAAATCAAAACAACAGCAGCAGCAACAGCAAATTAGCACAGCAAGGAAATAAAAGTGAAAAAGCAGATAGCAGTTGCAATGTGGGTGGCCACCTATGCATCACGCCACAAAGAGGGTAAAAGAGAACACAGGTTTTCATTAAAATGTACACAGGCTACTTAAAATGTGTAGACACACATTTGGAAATAATTACTACTATGTTTTAAATGTGCATTTTCTATTTGACTTCATTTAATAATGTTTTCGTATTCTGTAGTTGATCTCCTTTGTAACATTTTATTCTGAAATATTTAAGATATGTTAGGAGCAGGTCAGGTGCCAGGAGCAGGTCAGCAATAAATTGCAGCATCAGTACAGTTAAATCTTTTTTTCAAGGAAGCAAGGTTGACTCAAGAGGCCAGGCCTAGTGAGCACAGCAACTCATGCCAGTAGATCTTACCCCTATGAGGCAGTTGGGAAGAATAAAAGTCCCTTCCTTCCCACAGTTGCCTAAGACTCTTCCTCCCCCCCCCCCGTCCTTCCCAAGCACTGAGACTCCATCACTGTACCTGGCTCCTTCCTCTTCATACCTCTTCTAGTCCTGGGAGGCCAGGGGGAAGGGGAGCTGACTGCAGCAGAGTCAGAGACCCTTTGGCTTCTTCAGCAGCCTGTCTGATCTCTGCCACTTGACTCCTCTCTTCACTAGCCTCCTCTTCTGCCTCTGATTCAGGACTGCTCTCTGCCACAGCCTCTTCCTGCTCACTAAACCCTGTTACATCTTCTGCTTCTGACACCACCTCATTCTCCCAGTCTGCTCCCTCTTCTCCCTCTGACCATTCATCATCATCCCACCACCAATCCCCAGGCTCTGAACTTTCTTCCCTTGGGGGGCTTCCTATCTGGTGTCTTCCACCACTCCTCAGCATCCAGCCGGTCCAAGACAATATACTATTTTGGTTTCCTGTTAATTATGTTGCTTTGAGTGTGTGTGTGTGTGTGTGTGTGTGTGAGAGAGAGAGAGAGAGAGAGAGAGAGAGAGAGAGAGAGAGAGAGAGACTGACTTTCTGGGGGGAAACAGATTTTGAGCTGTTATTCCTGGGTCCCACTGCTGTAGAATACAATTCCATTGTGTATTTATCCAGAAAATGCTCTCTAAACAGCTAAGTGTTGTGCAGTCTTGATATTCCAGGGAAGCAGAGGAAGTACATCTGCGGGGGGGGGGGGGATCTATTAAAAGAATACTTTTAATATTGCAATACTAGCAGAAAATAACTAGTGTAGAAGGTGTGGCAGTGCAAAACATAACCATCCATAATCTAGAAGTGATTTCCCCATGGAGATCTATCCCCCTCTTGGCCAGGGAAATGAATTTCAGAAAGGAATTCCTTCTGTAGTTTTGCACATCACTGAAATGAGTTGCCAGCACATTTCTTAACAAATCACATTTTCTCTATATAGTCTTCAAAACTTTTGCTGCTGAAAATCTAGGAAAGTGATTCTTTAACAATCTCATTATCACAGTGCATATTTTTGAAATAAAGTTGAAGAATATTCCTGGGGTTTGCACATTTTTGTTTTCTGCTGTTGGTGCTTAATGTTAAAGGTAAAGGGACCCTGACCATTAGGTCCAGTCACGGACAACTCTGGGGTTGTGGCACTCATCTCGCTTTATTGGCCGAGGGAGCCGGCGTACAGCTTCCAGGTCATGTGGCCAGCATGACTAAGCCATTTCTGGCAAAACCAGAGCAGCGCACGAAAATGCCGTTTACCTTCCCGCCGGAGCGGTACCTATTTATCTACTTGCACTTTGATGTGCTTTCAAACTGCTAGGTTGGCAGGAGCAGGGACCGAGCAACGGGAGCTCACCACGTCACAGGGATTTGAACCACCAACCTTCTGATCGGCAAGCCCTAGGCTCTGTGGTTTAACCCACAGCACCACCCGTGTCCCAGATTAATGTTAGGCTAGCCTAAATAGGGTTTAAATATGGCACACCCACTCATCTGGTTATTGTTGCTGATAGGCAAAGCATTTCAATCAATGAATCCTAGTTCTGTATTGACTCAAGAAGTATTGGATCCAGACCCACTCATGTTTAGAACAGACCCAGTGAAATCAACAGGATTTACGGTAGGTCCCATTTATTTCAGTAGATGTTCTCACAACACAAGTGGTAAAGCAATGAGATGTGGAGGGTGGAGATAAAAATTGGCCACAATCCCTGCACCAGGCTCAGCCCTACCCCATCTTGGGGCTTTCCAGGAGGGGATCCCATCACTGGATCTTTCACCAAAACACACATTCAGCAGGCAGAATGGGGGAGTCTGCACTGGTGGAGTGATGCTTGTGTCATCATCAGTGGTCAGCAGAAGACTGCCTGAGCTGACAGAAGTGAAGGAACATCTCTACTCAATCAAAACCCATAAGGCAGATTTGGATTGCAGCCAACTCGTATGTCTTTTACAGTGCAACCTGCAGTAGTATTATTCACTGTCCATTCATGGAACATAGACCCACACTTAATGCAAATCCTGATTTTTAGAGAATATTTTATATGGTAACTTGTGCACATTTGAAGTCCATTTTTAATGCTGAAGAAAACATTTTTCCCTCGGATATCTCCAGTAAAGCTGGAGTGTTTCCCAGCCCGTTAGTGTAGTCAGTATTAGAGTGTCCAACAAAGTTAAATCCCCTTTCACTATCTCTGTATTGAGAAACCAACATGCCATGCAAGAGAAGAAGCTGAACATGACCATTGTTTAGCTAAAATGAAGCTTTCTTTGGTAAATAATCAATAAATGCTAGATATGAAGTGTACGTCTTAGTTTCTTTGTTGGTGTATCAACTAAATATAAAAAAATAGGACACTTGGTACAACATTTCCTAGAAAATGTTATAAGCCTTCAAATCACAAAGACACAATTTATTCGGGGGGGGGGGGGGAACTTGAAAAAGAAAATAACTTCTGCTGTGTATGGGGAATTTGTGTGTACTGCTTATTCTCCGAATGCTACCTATTCTTTATCTGATGGAACAAAATAAAAAATTCTTTCCAGTAGCACCTTAGAGACCAACTAAGTTTGTTCTTGGTATGAGCTTTCGTGTGCATGCACACTTCTTCACACTTCTTGGTATCTGAAGAAGTGTGCATGCACACAAAAGCTCATACCAAGAACAAACTTAGTTGGTCTCTAAGGTGCTAGTGGAAAGAATTTTTTATTTTGTTTTGACTATGGCAGACCAACACGGCTACCCACCTGTAACTTTATCTGATGGAGATTTTAACAGGAGTACAAGGAATACAGCTGTGGTGGAAAGATTTAAGAATAATCAAAGAAACGTTTAAACATTTCAGTGTAGCTCACAACTCTCTTGTAGTTTGGATACATACTCAAGGTATTTATGTAAGAGGCTCCTTCATCATGGGAATGATTCGTGTTTTTATGTAGCTGCATTGTTTTATACTTTCTGGATGTTTACGTGATCTTATTATAAAGTTATTGTGTTCTGCATTATACATCAAGCACAGCTAGGAGTTGTTTCTTTTTGTTTTCCAATGTATTTCTTATCCATAAAAATGGATGTGGCACAAGCAAATTTTTATTCTTAAAGTATGGCTCAGAGAAAAAAGTTTGAGAACCACTGCTTTATGAGAAATAAGTGGATTCTAAGATAAATCTTTAAACAGACAATTACCTTGCAGCATTTATAGTCTGTCTCCTTAGTGCCTATCTTGCAGCAAGAGTTAATGAAAAGGGAATGCCGAAGGAGCCATTTTTGTGCCTTATGTTTCTACCTTGACAAGCCAGATATTTATTTAAAACCCTTCTAGAGTTAGCTTCCCTGGCATTTTAACTGTTCTGCCTCATGCTTCATTCGCCCGGTTGATAGATAACATCATAATAATAAGCTAGCTACCTTCAGAATCAGATTCAAATAAAATATGCCCAAATAACTTGCAAATAATTTAATTGTGTCACGAGCTCGGCAGGGAACTGTCAGTTTGATGCATTCAGCTGAGAAAGATGGAGATCACCTCATGAAATTACTGTACGCTACAGGGAAAATGAAATTAGACACAGAACTATAGGCAGACGCCTCAGTCCCTGAAGCATTGTGTGTGGTTCTGCTGCAGTCAGGGAGATTGTTCCACTGTCCCCTATCAAAGTGACTGCTCTGGAAGAAGAGAATACAGTTCAGTTTTATAGATGAAAGCAGGGGTGTGTATGGGTGTGTGACAGTAATCACTGGAATGGAGTACTGACACCTCTTTTTTGTTGTTGCCCATGGCAGCCATTTTGAGGGATCTTCGGGGAGGGCTGATCACAAAAGCCTTTCGACATCACAGAATCACAGCTGGGGGCCCACAAGAGTAATCAGTAATTTTTTTATAAAAAAAAAAACTAAAATAAAATTATTATTTTTTAAAAAAATGGAATGGACACTTTTTGTTGAGGGTTAGAGGCTACAAAACCCTTTTGACGTCACCTCTGAGAGCAGTCAGTAAAAGAATAATTACTAAATATATAAGAATAATAAAAAATATTTTAAAAGACAAATGTCGGGGGCTTGGATGGCCACAAATCCTTTTATCAGTATGGTAATAAAAAGGGTTGCTTTTGTTTGTTTGTTTGTTTGTTTGTTTAAATGAAAATAAATGGAGGGCTTTATGAGAATACAAAATACTATTTGCCATTACAACATTGCAGTGGGGGACCTTATTCATAATAAGAATAAAAATAATATCACTTTTAAAATGACTAGCCACCCTTACTCTAAGCCACTCCCAGGGAAAATGGGCCCTCGGGGATCTCTCCCAAGGAAAAATATGCATGTTTCCAAACAGGCTGCCATTTTAACCCCCCTCTTATTCTTGTGATGGTATCTCACCTACAATGAGCCGAGTGTCTATGAAGGTTTAATGTTTCCTTCGACACAAAGCGCTGCTCAGTCAATAGTAGCTGTAAAAATGTCATCTCCGTGCTAAGAAAAGAGGCACACACTACTATGGAGTTCCTGAAGCATATCCAGCTCAGGACTCATCAGAATCAATAACTGATATAGCATATTAATGTGAAGGTAGCTAAAATGCCATCTCGAGTTTCAGTTTAATGGCAGGTATAGCAGTAATGAGAGGAAAGGAAAGCAAAAACATGTAACTCTTTTGAGGACACTTGACTGGGTCTGCCTGCCTAGAAAAGTGCTGCAACCCCACTTCTGAAATGGCTCTCTTATCTTAATACAGCAAGTTCCATTAGTAGTAGTAGTAGTAGTAGTACTACTACTACTACTACTACTGCCCATAGCACAACCAGCACAGCTTCTCCAAGAGTAAGTCCTGTCTCACTAACTTTTTGAGAGTGCCAACAAGCAAATAGACTGTGATGATCCAGTAATATTATCACGCTATGTAACCAAATTGTGCCAGTATTGAAAGCAAAGCCAATCCAGAATGGTGCTTCTTGGATCAGTCAAATGAGATGTCAAATATCAGGTGCGATATTGTCACAATGGTACATCATCATCCATCTGATTCGGCTACCTGCTGAAGTCATGGAAGGCAACAAAGATATTTCAGTCTGAGGCAACTGCTTCCTGCACTGGTAAAATCTTGCAAATCAAAAATTGTCAAGAGGGGGGTGCTTTCAGACTCTGCCAAGTAGGTTCCCTGAAACATTTCTAATTTTGAGCCTAACTCAACTTTCTCACTACCTCAAAGATGCTCTGGGATATTTTTTCCCCAAGAAAATGAAAACAAAATTGTCCAACGCCATAAAAACTGAACCTATAAATTGAAAACTGAGAAAGTCAATTAGATACCAATTTTAATTGAATTCCCTGAAGCAAGCTCAGTTATTTATCCACAAAGAGACACATCCTCCATCCACAGTGTGGCCTGCGCTTTATTGAATGAAGTCTTTAAAGATAAATGACTTTACTATTAGTGCAGAGCAATGAAAATGAAATCAATGTCAGACAGTCTCCTATGTGTCTTGTCCAGAAGCTTCAGAACATAACATACAGTGGCAGATGCACAGGAAACAGAAGGAGCCCTAACCAAATTCTTGTGTCCCATTTTCAAATCATTTTCAAGCTATGAACATGTGAGCAGTCTGCATGAAGCAGGCCACCATTTGGATTGCTGAATTCATCGGTTCATTTCAGGGGAAATGGCTTTATTGGCTTTTATTCAATCTTCATATTCCTAGATTTCTGTCTTTATGGTGCTATTTTACTGCTTTATGTTTGCATTTATGTACACTGCTTAAGATATTTTTTAAAACATATTCAATGGTTTAGAAATGTTTTGAAATAAACAAATTTGCAGGTGGCCAAGGGGACACACAAACCCCTCGCCCATTGCATTTCTTTTTTAAGCATATTCTCCATTGGCATATAAGAGGAGGGCTGGAGGTGGCTTGTTTACCTGTCCTTCCCTTCCATTTTATGAACCCACCTGGACCACACTAGAAAAATACACATACACACCTGAGGCGACATCATTGTACAATAGTTACTAGGAAAGCAGCTTTCGAGATACAAGAAGAATGGGCATCCTGAGCGCTATTTTTCTAGAAAAAGAGGTGCCGGAACTCACCATGAACACTTCCCTTGTTTCCTTATAATGGCAATAGCGCCCACCTGAGAGGTGCCAGAACTGAGTTCTGGTGAGTTCCAGCTGGAAAAAAAAGCCCTGGGCAGCCTGATAAATGGGTGAAACTCAGGGAGCTCTGTCTGTTTGCAGAAGCCATTCTGAAGAAAATCACAAACCCCATCATAAATCTGGGTAATATCAAGTACAGTACCTGTTGCTTGCATTTCACCCAAACTGGAGGAAGTGACGGTTTCCTTTATTGCTTTTCATCAAACACACGCAGAGACTGTATTTGTAAGAGTTCAGAGGAAAGTAAACGATAGCTTGCCTTGTTCACCGTCTTAAGCTGGTGTGCAGGAGAGGTGCTGTCCTAGGTGCCTATGGCTACCCATAGGGATGCTAGGACAAATAAATACTGTGGCTGCTTCCCCATTTTTGTAAATATAAAAACTAGCACTTATCTGGAATTAGAGGGCATGTTTCCTATTTTGTGACCTTTCAGTTCATCCTAATGCAACCTGCTGTGGATTTTAGGATTTTCCTTATTGACCAGCTCCTTTTGTTGTTTTTTATGCACGTCAGAGAGTGCTCCACACTACACTGTGGAATGAATCATGTAGCATCATGTTAGAAAATAAAGATTGGGTACCTCTCACTATAGACCAAATACTTAGCTGTCCTGACTTTGGTGCCATGGGAGGGTCAAAGCTCAATAGCAGAGCATCTTGCCCTTGCACATAGAAGCTCCCAGGTTCGATCCCTGGCATCTTCAGGTAGGGCTGGGAATGACTACCACCTGAAACCCTGGGAAACGACTGCTAGTCAGTGCAGGCAATACTGACCTAAGTGGGCAATGGCCTGACTCCATATAAGGCAACTTCCTCTCTTCCTAAGATGGGGCGCCTTCAAACCACTCCATGCTGGTGAGAAGATGTTCTGTCTTTCTCAGTCTTCCAGCATCCCCCTCCCACTTCTCAGTGATGTGAATTCTAGATTTGACTTCATCAGTGGCCCTGGAGTATATGATGATTCCCTGCCCACCCCCACCCCGAGTTAATTTTTACAAAATCAGAATTCTCCAACCTAAGATATTTCTTGACCTGGGGAGTTGTGGGTGGAGGGGCTGGGGCTGGGGAAGAAGGACCAGTGGAAGTGTTTGTTTTTTTTTTATTGCAAAAAAAAAAAGGCTGGTGGAGAGAATGTTTCGCCTACCATTGTAGCTGTTATCAAATCCACAATCTTCACCAGCATGCATTTTACTGGGGGTGGGAGAAGCCTGAGAAGCCTGACCACAAGACACTTGGAACCATGTGCAATGAAGAGCCTAAGTTACAAGGAAGTGTCAGCAACTGGAATCTGCACTATTTGATATCTGTTCAATATGCTATCATTCTCCTTTCTCTCACTTACGGTATATTGCAGCCTGCTGTCTTTTAAACCCTCACCCTTGCGTGTCCTTCAGTTGCATGGAAAAAGCATTGAGGGGACATGGGGAATGTCACTATTTTTATATAATTGTTTCAATTTTTAATAAGACCAGCAATAAAATCTTCATCATAATAAATAGTGGATCAGTTTGGAAATGCCAGGTTCTATAATTAAATTATGGTGTAGGCCTATCTATAGAAACTGAGTTTATGGGAACTATGTAGGCTGTTAATATTTCTTGGCTTGCCCGCCAGCTATCTCAGCATTTCAATCACAGTGGAGTTGCCTATGCGGAAATCAACAATCTGCAGCTTTAATCATTCACACTGTCTTGTTGTTTCATTTTTAGGAATACAAGGGGGAAAATAGCCTCGGTGAAAGGTCAGCCTCAAACCATGCCAGACATAGCAATCAAATGAGCTAATCCAAAAGTGGGGAAGCTGTCAGCATGCCAAAAACTATGCTGGGGAGAGAGAAAGAGAGAGAGAGAGAGAGAAAGAGAGAGAGAGAGAGAGAAGACGTCTGTATTTATAGGCTGCCTGAGTAAGAGATGGAACACAAGGTTTTGTAAAGCCCTCTTCAGGAACTTCAGCAATTGCATGCAGCAGCAGTGGGGAACTGGACCAGGCTGGCAGGCCATATTCTATACTGCTCCTGACCCCACCCTCCAGCCAAATTTGACAGAAGGGCAAGGCCACAGCCTGTCAATCCCCTGGTGTCACAATGACATCAGGTGGCTCATGTTTGCCCACCCCACTTGAAATTCAAAGTGTGCTTTGCAAGCCCCAACCATCAGCTGACCACTAGGGCATGCAAAACAAGGTGCTCACAGCTATGTTAGCCCCGATGATCAGCTGACGGTCGGGGCTTTGCAGGTGTCGCCAATGAGCTGGTCAGCAGTACCTGTCAACCCCCTTTTGGCCTAGATGTCAGGAAAGTGGGCATGGCTGGGCCAAATGGAGAGGCCTGCCAGGCCTAATTAAGCCAACGGGTCAGATGTATGTTACTGCTGATATATAGGAAGGATGGAGGAGTTTGTGAGGACAACTATCTGACGTTTAGAAGACATCTGAAGGCAGCCCTGTTCAGGGAAGTTTTTAATGATTGATGTTTTAATGTATTTTTAATCTTTTGTTGGAAGCCACCCAGAGTGGCTGGGGTATTATTATTATTATTATTATTATTATTATTATCACCCCACCCATAATCTTTCACATGCTAGAAGGTGACTCAGTGGAGCTAGGAGCCTGCTTCCTTCTGTGTAGATACTCCAAGTGATGTAGAACCGTGCAAAAATCACCCTGGTGCGCATGATTTGGGGGTCCTGCAGCTGGTGTCCACAGGCCAGCACTGTGGCCTCCCACCTACCTGGAAAGGTTCTCACCTTCTTCCCTTCTAAGAGTAAGGAAAAGAGGGAGATGGCAAATGTAATGATAAAGCTTGTGATCTGTTGACACTCCCTTAGCGTTAAGAATTTGGCGTTTTGAGAATTCGCCGGGGAGTAACATTACATGGGCAGCTCCTTAGTCCTTTAGTTTCACTGCTGGCAAGGGGTCTTTGAAGTTCCTCTGCATAAAGTGCTTTCTAATAAACTATTCCTCATTCTTGGTGCCTGTTCTTGGACACAGAAGTATCACAGTAGAGGCTGTGATATCACCCGGTCCTTCTTTACGTGCTCACCCCTGCTAGGATAGCCCTGACTGTAAGCTTGTGTTACAGTGCTACTGCTAGGTCTACAGCAAGCTATATAGTCAGAGAATAAAGAGGCAGCTTACATTCAGAGTATCTTATTTACCATGGCAGACCCCATGTGTTCTTTAATTACTTTTTCCAGAACTGCATCGGACTTGTACTCTGTATTCAAAACTTGTTAAAGCAGCTGCTCCTTTGTCCCAGAGCATCCTCGAACCTGAGGATGTTCGATTCCTTGCCACCAAGACTATACAGACAGATGGCAAAGGCTCTGGCTCACTGATTTGCTTGCCTCGAGATTCAGTTACAGCTGGAGAAGTGTCAGCATCGGAATGTTTTCTAATATGGCTCAGGAAGCCAGAAGGTGACAGCAGCTTCTTCGTCAAAGTTCTTGTTGCCTTGCCTGCAGTGGCAACAAGCAGAATACAGAAATCGAGTGAAATGTTTCCATGCTTTGGAATATAAGTAGTGGGTGGACCCAGTAGCAGATGGAGTTGGGTCCTGTAGCAGCTACAAAAAGAGGAGGAGGAGGAGGAGGAGAAGAAGGAGAAGAAGAAGAAGAAGAAGAAGAAGAAGAAGAAGAAGAAGAAGAAGAAGAAGAAGAAGAAGAAGAAGTTTGTTTATTAACCAGATTGAAATAGAAGTGGTGGTAATTAAAACACTTAGAGTTGTTGCTCAGTTTGTTAGATTATGTAATATAGTGAGTTGAATTAAGTGGCCAGAACAGATCAGCTCTGATGAATGGAACTTAAATGTCACCTAGAAAGCTGCCTTATACCAGATCAGGTTGTTTGGCTCTCTAGCTCAGCCTTCTCTGGCTGATAGAGGTTCTAAGGCAGAGTAGGGTCTCTCAAACCAGCTTCTACCTGATCCCTTTAGCTGGAGGTGCCTGGGATTGAACTTGGCTATATACAAAGCTTGCTTCCTCTACCAGATGGTCACTTCCCCCTCCGCCCACTCCCAAGCCTCAGTTGCAAAAATACAGGCTAGGTTATTAAGTTAAAAACACAGAGCTACCATTTTCAGCTGAGGGCACACCTGTAATAGCCTTGAGGGTGGAAGGTTAAGCAAACATGGGACTGATCTATTAAAGCAGTTCTCTGAAGCATAGAAAGCTACACTATCTCAGCCATGACCACTTTTTTCTTGCCACTGCTGCTAAGATTTGTGGGATTCTGAGGGACCGGGGGGGGGGGTCATTTCAGCCAAAACAACCCTTGTCCCATCAAAAAACAGGGTTTAGTCACCCCTGCAATGATGAAATATCAGACTTTTATAACAGTCCATTTCACACTTCTGAGAAACTCTCCTGCAGGTGCAGGTTGGAACAGATATCTTTAGGTCAACTTCTCCCCATCCACCTTCAGCCAAATGTGGCCTAACCATAACAAGCAGTGCAGAGACCTTGTCTTCTGTTTGCAGCTCAGCTCTTAAAGATCCCCGTTGTGCAGCAGCTAATTAACTGCTGGTTGTTTGCTCTCCATTTGCTTTGCCAATTATCCAAGCTCATGGAGACAGGGCTCCGACATACGATCTGTTCTAAAACAAATGCGCTGGCAGGCAGGTAAGCTTGTCCTCCACCTGAGATAAATGTGTTTATTTTCCCTTCCTTCTGGCCCTATCTTCTTATTAAGGCACTCAGATTGTAGATTTAGAGGGATGTTTGGGAGTCGGAGAAGTAAATATAGGTCATATTGTGCAGTAGTACGCAACACAGAACAATCAGAAGCCCTTTATATAAGAGCTGGGAATTGATATGCTAAGTTCTATTACTGCCACCTGAAATTGCATTAGCCTTTTTTGCAGCTGCATCACGTGTCTGATTCATGTTCAACAGGCAACTGATTACAATGCTGAGATCCTTTTTACGCGTACTAATGCAAAGCTTCCAGCCTTCTTGGGCTCCTTTTCCCATCAAAATGGAATCCTACCTAGCCTTATGATTAGGTTTTCTGAAACTCGAGATATAACTTTCACTGCACTCAACATTGGCTTTCCATAAGATCATGAATTCTGGAGTTGCAATACTTCCCACTACTTTAATTTCATCGGCCAACTCTTCTCAATGATCAAGTCAAGGATGGCAGGTCTCTTCATCCCTCCCTGACAGAGGAACATGTCAATAAGGCAGGTCAGTAATTTGGTGGAGGGTCTATGCATAGAGGAGGTTTTTTTTCCAAGCAGATATCAGGGTGATGGGAAATTTCTCATCACTATTAATCCTTGCTTCCCTGAAACCTCTGTAATCTGCTTCTTGAAAACTTCGTTCACATCCTCATTTTAACTTGCTAATCTACAATAGAGTCCAACCCCAATGTTGTTTGAATTTCTTTATCCCTGGAGGTTTGTTTTCTTCTATGGTGGGGGAAAAGAGAGTCTTCTGCCTGCTTGCTACTGAAGAACAAGACCACTGGCAGCAAAGACATCAGAATATTGAACTGCCAACTTTTTCCTGGCAAAGGCTCTGTGCCGACATGCCAGAAAGAAATGGAGAACATGCACATGCAGCATTTCCAATCCCTAGGCAAGGCCAGGTGGATGCATAAAAACAGGCAACCTGTAATCTAACCCAAAGGCATGGCCAACAATAATTGATGTCTACAGCTACACTAAACTACAAGCATATTTTATTGATGGAAGCAACAAACAGCCAATTAAGGTGTGTTCAATAATGTCCATAAGTGCACTGAGTACAACAGTGGGGATTAAAGATGTTGAAACTAAATTCTTCTCTGGAAGCCATAGGAAGAATGCAATGTAAAACGTTTCTCCCCCTTCACAGTGACCATAGGAAACACAATGAGTTGTCGCCAATGCCAGCCCTACTCCAATAGACCCAATGAAATTGATAGCCAAGACTAACTTCAGTGAGCTACTCTGAGTAAGAATAGCACTGAATGCTCTGGCAACACCTCAAACTGACATAAAACAACAAAAATGGGGGGAAGTGACCATCTCATCCTAAATCTCAAGAACCTTCTATCTATAGAAAGAAGCCTGTTTAGAAAACAGAATCCAGAGACATTTCATTCGAAAGCCAGGACAGCAACCCAGAAGAAGAATCACATATTATTGAAGTTCAGGGTTTCAGCCTGTAAACCCACACGGTATGAAAGTTGAGTTGAATGATAATCTGCTGGAGCTGGTCCTACCATGAGGCAAAATGAGGCAACCACCTCAGGCCACAGTTGATGTGGTGCAGCAGCCACAACTCCCTGAATGTTCTTCCTAAGTGTCGTGGCCATTCCTCATTCTTGGAGGCAGACTTGTGTATGTTATGCAACCTATTTGGCTCCTCTACTGCTTCTGGTGCAATAGATGACTCTATCCCATCTCTGATGTTGAAGCAAGAATCCACATCCAACCCAGCTAGCTTATGTATGTGGAGTAGGGAAGGATACCATCTTGTAATCTGGGGGCAGGCCCTACAACCCACCCTTTCATATTAGCTTAGCATTGACTGGAACCTCCATGACCTGACCTAGTGAAATCCTACACATCCAAGATAGGAAACCTTCCACCCTCCAGATGTTGTTGGAATACAACACCCATCAGCCCCAGCTCACATAGTCAATGGCCAAGGAGGCTGGGAGTTGTACTTCAGCAACATCTGGAGGACCAAGTGTTCCCCATCCATCCCTGCTATAGATGTCTTCTCTGAAGGAAATCCCACTGGGTTCAGTGGGACTTACTCCCAGGTCAGCTTGCTTAGACTTGCACCAAATCTATCTGCAGCTGACAAATTCAATGGTATTGCTGTCCTTGTCACTTTTTAACTACTGGGTGTTGTAGAATACCCGCTGGTTTTATTCTTGCTTGTGTTCTCTGCCACTCATGAAGGAACATGTAGGAAATGCATTTGATGTCATCCATACTGGGTTGATGTCCAAGTCAGGAAGTTCCAGAGAGACTCCTATCTTTACTTAAAAGGAAAGGGGGGTATATTTTGTTCCCAGATGCTTATTAACTATGCCAAGACATGGCTTTTGGGGTGGGGCTTTGCTCTTTTCCTGGCTGGTGGGTCTCTGTTTACTGAGGTTGGCATGGAGCAAATGCAGCAGCAGCAGCAGCTCTGGATGGTCTCCACCAGTGTGTTTGCACTGGACTGACTTCCCTGCTGCCTCTCCACCCTCCTTCTCATTGAGCAACAGTGACCCACCTGCTGGAAAACTAGCATGGTGTCTGTACCCCACCTGGTAAGCTATTTCTGCTCGTGTTTGTTTGTTTGGTTTTACTGAGGAGTAGGTCCATTGTGTTCAGTGGAGCTAATTTCTCCCAGGTTAGTGTACATAGGATGGCAGCCTAACTCCAATTTGTGGCCCAAACACATTATTTCTCACCTGTATCTAATTGCTGTGGATCATACTCCCTGTCTCCCAAAAGCAGAGAAGGAATAAAAAAGAGAAATCTTCCTTTCGATGGTGTGGTGCTCCAAATGAAGGAAGCAAGAAGATTCTTGCCACCCAAGGGGCCAAGGGCATATCTATGAGCCTCAACAACAGCATCAGCCGGTTGCACAGTTCAGCAAACGTTTCTGCTTTAATGGCTTCTGATTAGTTTCCACACTGTCTGCCTTTCAGAGGCAAGGCTGCCAGGGATGCGATTCCGTATCCCCTAGAAAAGCTTGTTTTTCTCTCTCTCAAGGTCTCCCTTTGGAGAGGGAGGGAAAGCTGGCTCTAGCAAATCATCAGCTACACCAAATCTGTTTATGCCTCATAGCGCAAGGCATCTTGAAAACCTGCCCTCACTCACTAGCACAAAAAACCTGGCATTTCACATCCTTTGCCTATCATGTTGTCCACTTTCTGAAATGGATCTTCATCTTATGTAACGGGAGAAGAATGTCATCAGCAACAAGGCAGAAGATATGTACATGTGAGTCACAACTTGTGCTGCGACTGCTGTTGTTGATTATGATGATTTCTTACCTGGCCTTCAACATGGGTCTCAGGGCAGATTAGAACAATATAAAAATGTACCTTTTAAAATCAGTTAAAACCATTTGTAATCACGTGGATAGGCCAGTTCCTAAAACATATGGGTGGTAGTCAACTAGATTTTACTCAGAGTAAACTAAATTAGGTGCATTAATTTCAATGAGTCTACTCTGAATAAAATTTAGCTGTATATATATTAGGTGTCAAAGGGCAGGTGTGTCTTCGGCATTGGATGAAAGCTGTGTAATGCAGGTGCCAGATGAATCTCTGTAGGGCAGGCTTTTATAGACAATGCCCTCCCCTGGGCTGCCACCTCACAAACTGCTAAAGATGGTGGAACTACTAAAAGGACCCTCTCTGCTGATTGTAACGCCCCAGAGGGTATTTTATATGGTACAATATAATGAAGCACAATTCAGAACAAGGCAGACTGAAACAGCAGCACCCAACCCCCAAATACCAAAGTGCAGAACGTATCAAAAACCAAAATCAGCAGTGGCAGAATAGAGCAATTCAGGGAAAAGCTGGCAAACCCAAGTGGTTTTTAGGGTCTTCCCTAAATACCTAAACTGCTGTGACCTGTCGGAGCACTGCTGGAAACATGTTCCAGAGCCATGAGGCCACTACACAAAAGGGCTCGTTTCCTCACAGCTGTAACTTGCCTGCTCTTGAAGGAGCCACATGGGGCAGTCCTCTGTTGTTGAACTTAAGGCACAGGCAAGCTGATATAAGTGACGGCCGTCCTTCAAATAACTACCCCTTCCCCCTTTCAAAAAAGGAGGGGGTACATACTGTTCAGGAAAGCACAAATTGCAAAAGACAGAGGTTACACATCATACCAAAAATCACACAGGTATTTGAAAATGCAAATATTGCTGAAAATTTAGTTGCAGCTATCCCAGTTTTTCGACACCTGTATTTCTGGTGGCAGAGGGGTTGGGGTGGGGAGAGGTCACTTGAATGAGTCTTAGTAAGCCATTTAGGAACTGTAGTTTGTTAAGGGTGCTGAAAGTTGTTAGGAATTCCCTAGTTCCCTCCCAGATTGGTTTGACAATCCATCCCGCTCTTCCCATGGAGCTCTGCTAATTGTCCCACTCGAAGAGAACAGGGGGCCTCCTAACAACTCTCAGCTTCCTTAACAGACCACGGTTCCCAAGTTTATTTGGGGGCAAACCATGTCCGTTAAAGTTGAAAAACAGTGCTTTAAATGTACAGTACCTTTGCATTTCCCTTCCTATCTTTCAGCCGGCATAAATGCAAAATAAGACACAAGCTGAGGACAACAATGGGGCTCTTCTTTGCAAGGCTTATAGCAGCCAGTAGCCAGTCATTCTAAGCCATCATTGGTTTTCTTCCCCCACATGACTTCATGTTGCACCTCAAAAAATTGTCTTTTATATGGTACTGCAGAGGGGAGAGAGGACAAAAACTGCTGCTTTTATGTAAGGAATGGAAAACACAGCCACTCTCAGACACACCTGTGCTTTAGAATGGACTTTAGGTCCCTCTAGTGGTTTGAAATGAAACAGCAACATAAAAGCCATCAAGACCAACGCAACCCATCAATTGCTATCTATGTATCTTATGTTCTCCCAGTAAATTTTGGGTAAACATGGGAGCAGGGTTCCATTTGCTTAGGGCAAATATGGGCAAACATAATATGTGAACTGGAAGATCATGTCTATGATTGCTTTGTTCACATACTATTTCTGCCTTTGTTCCTGTGGTCTGTTGACCAGAGCCAGCTCTATCATTAGGCAGAGTGAAGTACTGGCCTCAGGCAGCAGATGCTGGGTAAGAGAACACCGGTGAGGTCTTCAGAGGGCAGAACTATGTGTGGCATATATGACTTGCCCTTTGCCCCCTAAGCTAGTCTACTGGAGTGGAAGATGCTGCCTCATCTCCAGTGCTGAAATAAGATCCAGCTGCCAGTTCTGTCAGGTTTTGTACCTGGTATGAGCAAGGGGCACCATCAATGGCTACTCGTTATGATGTCTGTGTTCTACATCCAATGACAGAGGCAGTATACCTCTACGTATTGATTCCTGGGGGTCGCAAGTGGGAAGCATGTTGCAGCACTCAGCTCCTGCTTTGGGGCTTACAGTGCACATCTGGTTGGCCACTCTGCGGGGTTGCCATACGTCTGGGAATTCCCAGACGTGTCCTCTTTTGGGGGGTCCAGCATGTCCATCTGGGGGAAATTTTGCCTTTTAAAGCAAATGTCCTGGATTTGGTGTTGTTTGTTTGTTTGTTTGTTTAAAACAACAACAACAACAACAACAACAACAACAACAACAACAACAACAACAACAACAACAACAACAACATTGTGCACAGGCGGCTCTGGTTCAGTCTTCGGCTCTGGCGTAGTCAACCCAGGCTCTGGCTCTGGCATGGACAGCTTGGGCTTGGCTGTCGGGTGGGGCTATCAAGCACTTGCCCCAAGAAAGCTCAACAGCTGTTTGTGTCTGGATTTTTACCTCTTGAAATATGGCAACCCTACTACCACTGTGAGAACAGGATGTGAGACTAGATGGACCTTTGAGTGCTCTTCTTATATTTTCATGCTAGCTGTACTGCTGGAGGAAATGGAGTGTGGATTAGGCTCCCTCAATCCTTGTATGAACTTCTTTGGTTGGGATCCAAAATTGGTTGTTTCCAGTGCTCTTTTTCTAGAGAAAGAGGTGCCTGAATTCACCATGAATCCTTATTCTCCTATAATGGCAATGGCACCCACCTGAGAGGTGCCGGAATTGAGTTCCAGCGAGTTCTGGCTGAAGAAAAGCCCTGGTTATTTCCCTCTTTCTGCTCCGAAACTGCAAAGAAACTGATGCTTCTGTAGAGGCTTTGCAAAATGATAGCATTGCTGGTTTGGGAGTCTTGAGACTTGAGACGCTCGTCCCCTTCCTGCTCCTGTGAAAAGTTTTTTGATTTGCTACGGCTGTTCTTTATATACTCCCAGTGCAAGAGAGGCTGAATAAAAAATATTATAAATATTATAAAGGCATGGTGGGTGGGAAAGATAACAGATGCGAGACTAAAGGTCTGTTTTCAGAGAGGGTTTTTTGTTTAATCAGGTAAAATAATGAAAATGATAATGATAATGATTATTTTATTTATACCCCACCCATCTGGCTGGGTTGCATTAGCCACTCTGGCTTCCAACACATATATTGTAAAAACGTAATAAAATATCAAACATTTAAAATGTTTGATTAAAAATATTTAAAACATTAAAAACATTAAAATTTAGTCTGCTTGAATACAAGCGCCCCACATTTCTACAACTATCAAGTTCCCCAGAGGTTTGGCGAGACTCAAAATCTTGGCAAATTCTAAAGAGGGAATCAAATCAAATCAAAGCGATTTGCTCTCAAGCATTTATTAAAGTTGAAAAGAAAACCACCCATTCAGATTGAGGGCATATGTGATTGAAAGCACATTTCCTAGAATAGGGGGGGGGGAATGTTTATCAAATCTGCAGCTGGCACAAAGCTGGTGGGGAATATCTTTCAGTGCAGGAGATAGAATCAAAACTCAAAGCAATCTTGACAGGATGGAACAGGGGGCCCATAGGAATGAGTTGAAACTCAACAGAGATCAATGTCAAGTCATGCATTCAAGCACAAAAGAGGTAAAGACACAAGCATAGGTTGGGAATTGGCAATAGTGCATGTGGAAAGAATCTAGGCGTTTTTGTTGAACAGCAGCCAGCAGTGCGGTGCAACTACTAAAAAGGCTAACGCAGTCTTAGGCTGCATTAGAAGAAGCATAGTGTCCAGATCATGAGATATAGTAAATCCACTCTGTTCTGAACTAGCCAGGCCACATGTGGAGTGCTTTGGCCAGGTGTGGACACCACATTTTAAAAGGGATTTGCAAACAGGAGTATGTCCAGAGAACCTGGATGTTGTGTGGTTTTGGAAAGCAAGTCCCACAGGGAATGGCTGGAAGAGCTGGTATGTTTACCATGGAGAAAACAAGACTTTGGGACTGCTTTCTGGAGGCAAAATAAATCCCTTCTGGAGGTACGTGCCTTTTGGAGGTACAAATAAATCAATGACCATTCAGGGGAAGACATGAAAATGGATTTCAAGTATCTGAAGGACAGTCATGCAGAAGAAGCTGCAGCAAACTTCTCCTCTTTTGCTCCAGACTCTGGAGCCCAGTGGGGGGAAATTGGAAGAAGGCAGGTTTCAGACAACACAGGGAGAGATTTCCTAACTGCAAGTGCTGCTCAGTTATGGACCAGAGGGCATCAGGAGGTGATGGGCTCTTCTTCACTGGAGGGACCTAAGCAGAGTGCGGATGGTCATCTGTCAGTGATGCTGTAGCTGCATTTGAGATCATGTAGTGAGTTAGGCATTGGACTGGCTGACTTGAAAGGTCCCTCCCAACTCAATGATTCTACGAACTGATGGAAATTATTGATCTACTGTCTAGGGACTGTCAAAGACAGGACGCCTCTGAATACCAATTTTTGGGAATCACGCGTGGGCAGAATGTTGTTGTGCTCAGTTTCTACTTGCAGGCTTCCCATAGGCTTCTGGTTGGCCACAGTGAGAACAGGATGATCTAGCAGGGCTTATGTTCTTATGCCTCATGCCAAGTCAGACTGTTTTATGTTCTTGTGTTCCCAATTACCTAACTGAAGCTACCACCTTTGCCATTCAAGTCTCAGAAGCATTCCCAAAACAGAATTCCACGATGGCATGGATATCCTGCTGCACAGGCTCACACATGATCAGTTGAGGCTTCCTTGATGAAATCTCCTCAAAACTCTACAGCAGGACACGTTAAGTACCGTATTCAGAACCTCAGTCTAAGAATGTCACGTTTCTTTTCCACTTTCACAGAATTTCCAGCTTGGAGCTAGTCAGGACTCCCAGCCCAGTGCTAAATGTTCTCTGTCTCTCTTTCTCCTTCTCTCTGCCAAGGAAACAAGAAAGAACTGGGTCAAATGTTGTATTTATGTGCTTCTTAGAGGTTTGCTGCCTACCATAGCAAATGAGGAGCTTGGGATAATGACGTCCTACCTCTTCCCCAGTTTGAGCTGTTAGAAAAGAAGAACATGGCTATCACCCAGGCATGGCACTTCCAGATATTTCTGCTGTACAGATGCTTCTCTTCCTCTTCTCTGTGCCAAGCGTATAATAGCAGCAGCCTTCCAATGTTCTCACACTGGTTCCAGAACCATTTGTTCTTCTTTCCCCTGAGCTTCCTCTGAAGAAGGAAGGAAGGAGGGGGACGGGGAGGGAAACATGCATTTCAGGAAGGGCTGCTGTGTTACTTCTATGAGCAAAATAATATCCTGCTTCTGCTGTCTTCCACTTCATCCCCTTCTCTGGGGAAGGCAAACACTGTTTCTTTGAGAGGATTCCCAAAGGCAAACTCTTCTTTCTGTTCCCTTCTTCCCCAGTTGTGATGGTCTTCACCATCTGTGTCTGTATGAGAAGTCAAACAAATGTGCTGCTACAGCAGAAGTCTCCCAGGAGAAGGATGGCAAAGACCTTGATCTGCGAAGGAGGACAGAGAATAAAGGGTTTCCCTTTGGGAGACTGCTCACTGCTCTTGAACTAACTGTGCCTGTCACTGTAAAATGACAAAAGCTTGCCTTGTGTGAGTCAGTTTCATACCTGTCATTTGAGAAATTAGACTGGTGTGGTCTCCACAGTCAAAAGCAGTCATGCTTCTGAATACCAGTTGCTGGAAGCCACGGGGGGGGGGGATCTTGTGCTCAGGACCTGGTGGGTTTCCCACAGGCATCTGGTTGGATACCGTGAGAACAGGATGCTGGACTAGATGGGGCACTGGTCTGATCCAGCAGGGTCTTCTTATGTTCTTATGCCTTATGCCAAGTCAGATGGTTTATCCACCTTACTGAGCAGTGCCTTTACCACAGTTGAGATGCATTTTTGCCCTCCTCTTTTACAGCACTATTGGAGGAAGAGTGAGGGGCTAAACAGAGGCTTGCCTCACTCTCGGTGTGAGGCCTAAATCCTGGTAGCCATTCTGAGCAGGGGTGTGTGGAATGGGACTTCCAGCCCAGGTTAGCTGTAGAGGCAGAGGTGCCAAAGCACAACCAGGCATTCTGCAATCACTGTGATGCCATGTGAATGACAAGTGGGTGAACCCACCCACCTGTCAAATATGGCCCATGAGGCTATGATTGAATAAGGATCTGGCCCAGAGAGCCAAAGTTTGTGTGTGTGTGTGTGTGTGTGTGTGTGTGTCCCTCTTAAACTGAATAACCTTTGTTGTCACCCAAAGCAACAGCAAACCTGCAATGAGCAGATAATCCTATACTTCAGTCCTTTAAAATGGCAATGACAATAAGGGCATATCCACACCATAAATGTAAAGCACTATAGTACCACTTTAACAGCAATGGCTTCCCCCAAAGAATTCTGGGAGTTGCATTTCCTTAAGGGTGCTGGGAGTTGTTATAAGACCCCTGTTCCCCTCCCGTAACTCCAGTTCCTAGAGTGGTTAAGTAATCACGCTTCATAGGGAACTCTGTGGACACCATCGAGAGGTTTTACATAGAAGCATGCACACCTGTTGTCACAGATAAACTCCAGCTTATTCACATTCAATGGAATATCTTAAATGACCTTAGCTCGTCACTTTCTAGGATGAAACAGAGATGGATATTCTTCTGTCTGATGTATCTGATTTATCGTCTAAAAATAACAACACTGCAGGAGCTGGTTCATTATGCCACTAGATGGCAAACTAATGGTGCTACAGACCTTGCTCTCAATAAGTTTTCACAAAAGGTTATTTCAGACACGCAACGCAAGCTATATTTACCTCCCTAATATGCACCCTGGAAATGATCTTTTTCAGCTTCTGCCTTCTGGAAGGAGGTATAGGGTCATAAAGACCAGGACCAGCCTCCTGAGAAATAGCTTCTATCCAAGAACGATATCTGTTTTGAATGCAATGAAAGGCTGTCTGTGAGGGAGGTTCTGTACTCAGATATGGGGTATCAGAGTTTTAGGGGTAAATTAGGGGAGGTATCAGACTTTTTAGGGAGTTATTATGCAGGGGTGGGGTGGGTGCGGATAGCAGGATGTTGGTTGTTGTAAGTTTGATGTAGATGTGCGATTCCGTTGTTCTGCATTGGACAATGACAATAAAGATTATCCTCCCTTTACCCAGTGCTACTTGTCAAGCATCTCTGAGTGCAAGTACATATGAGAAAATGTTAGGGCGAACCAGTAAAAAAAAAGTTTTTCACAAGCTGCGAAAGCAGTAGAGTGAAGGTCCCTACAGAGTATCAATGGGCAGGGAGTTCCGAAGTGTAGGTGCTGCTACCTTAAGGATGGATTCCTTGCAAGTGCAGAACAAACATTATACGGCATGGAATCAGCGACTGGTGGGCCAGACCAGATGTGAGCTCCCACTTTGTTCCCTTGAGCATCCTGTCATTGCCTCTGTCCACTCTAAAGGCAATGAGAATGTAACGATGTTCAAAGGCCCAACAAGCCTGTAATTAAAATGAGGGCTTCCTCTTTGGTGACCTGCTACACAGGCATGTTAACCTATAGGTGAATGTTACCCAACACCATGTGCTCACTCCATATGGTCTTCCAGGTTGTCTGCAAGGTTTTGAAACCACTGATCGATGGAAAATTCCATGGCCCTTGATGAAGCTTCTTCCTTTTCATTCTTCTTCCTTTTCTTTTTCTTTTTGTCTCCGTTCTAGTCTGCGATCTGCCAGCTAGATGTTTGCAAACAGCCATCTCACCAAGTGGAATAATTCCAATGCATTTGGCAGGCTCTGGGCAATCTTCTATTGTGCGGGGAATGAGGAATTCAAAGGCCGCAAGTAATCACAAAAGCAATATTTTGAGATAGCGACAGCTTGTGTGCCAGCACGATGCATTGTTTACTGCACAGTTTATGCCTGATAACATTCAGTTTCCTAGAGCAAATTCTCCCCCGCCCCCCAAGTGTGCTTCATGTTTCTCGGGGGGAAAGATGCAACAACAAAAAGGAAACAGAATATAAATATCCCCATGCTCTTTTGAACATCCTAGGAAATAAGAAGACAGTACGTCCTTTGCATTACTTTGTGCAATTGTGTAATGAAGCCTAGTAAAAATAGCCGTACAAATTAGCATTAACACACTTGTCGATTCAGAGATCACCTGTCACTTGGGATGAACTGGTCCTGTGACATACCATGATTTTGCATAAGACATAGATCAAGCTAGGGAAGTACATTTCCCCCCATTTTGAGGTATTGCACATGTCATTGGAGAGCCAGCGTGGTGTAGTGGTTAAGAGTGATAGACTCATAATCTGGTGAACCGGGTTCGCGTCTCCATTCCTCCACATGCAGCTGCTGGGTGACCTTGGGCTAGTCACACTTCTCTGAAGTCTCTCTGCCCCACTCACCTCACAGAGTGTTTGTTGTGGTGGAGGAAGGGAAAGGAGAATGTTAGCCGCTTTGAGACTCCTTTGGGTAGTGATAAAGCAGGATATCAAATCCAAACTCTTCTTCTTCTTCATTGTGAAAATTTGCATTTGTGTCCTACGGTCCAGATATTTCATACTGAAATCATTGGGCGTGAGTTACACAAATCCATTGGGTTGTATCCAACTATGTCAGAGTTGACCTATTGAAACCAATGAAAGTAGGTGATTCACAATTATCTTGTCCATTGTTAAAGCATCTCACTCTGAATACGGCTAACACTGGATTACCATCCATTGTCTTCTTATAGCAATTAAGAGAATTTCCCATTTAAATGCTAATGAATTTCCATGAGGACTTTAAAAGTAATAATATCAGAACTACCTACATTGTATAGAAATTTATTTATGTATGCTACTACAGCAGCAAGAATGCTACTTGCCCCAAAATGGAAAGAAGCAGAAGTCCCAGTAAAGGAAGAATGGATACAAAAACTCATGGAATATGAAGAAATGGTGAAACTTACCAGAAGAATAAGAAATCAGGATATCAAACTTTATATAAAAGAATGGAAATGGTTTAATGAATATTTACAGATAAATTGCAAACAGATAAAGACATTAGCAGGATTAATGTATTAACCTGCAGTTTCACAAGAGTATATATTTACAGTAGATAATTACATGAGCAAGTGAAATGAATTTGGATATGCAGAAGATATTAAAAATAATAATAAGGAACCGCAAAAATAGGGGGAAGGAAGTCAAATTTTGAAATGTTAAATTGATTGTAAAAGTAATGAAATGTATAAACTTGAAAAGTATAAATAAAAACTTTTTAAAGTAATAATATCAAATTGATGTGGAAATATGAAGACCTGATTTTTAACGTTGGATAAATGAGAAACTGAAATTGACAGCTTTGTCTGCAACCACCCTTATTTTCCTTTCTTGGAAGGCTTCTTCAGTGCAGTCAGTGAGTATCTGGAAGGAGATGTGAATATTATAACTCTCATTTCTTCTGCAAAGTGTGTGCATATGTAGGTCGTGTATCCTTTCAGTAAAATTCTACCGTGCCAGAATGAAACCTGTCATCTCCATCTTTTTCTAGAAAAAGATGAACAACTCCCTTGTTCTCTTAGAATGGCAATGGCACCCACCTGAGAATTGCCAAAGCTAAGATCTGGCTGGAAAAAAAGAAAGAAAAAAAGCCCTGGATATGTGAATTCCACTATATACTTCAAAAATGCTTCAATGAAACATCCTGAAAAGAGAATGCAACATTCCTAAAGGAACGATCTTTAGAACTACATGGAGAGGAGAGAAGTCATTTATTGTTTTCCAGAAGTGCTATGGCCACAGCCGTCTGTAACAAGGCAAACTTGAACGAGAGGAAAAATCCTTTCAAAAGGCATGTTTGGCAACAGGAGCCCAGAGCAAACATAGACAGAAAACTACAAATAAAGGCCCTTGTGCAACACATAAAACTGAAAAACCCATGTAAGCTCATGAAAGGCCAGAGAAAGGTTAACTGTCCGATAATGATGCAATTGCCACTTTCATAATCTTTTCTTTTTTTAAAAAAGGGAAAGCATTCCCACACAGTACCTTAGAAGAAAACTGACACTGTTGCCTCACTTTGCAACAGAATAGAAATTAAATCGGAAGATGGAGGAGCTACAGTGGTACCTCGGGTTACAGACACTTCAGGTTACATACGCTTCAGGTTAAGAACTCCGCTAACCCAGAAATAACGCTTCAGGATAAGAACAGAAATCGTGCTCTGGCGGCGCAGTGGCAGCAGGAGCCCCATTAGCTAAAGTGGTGCTTCAGGTTAAGAATGGTTTCAGGTTAAGAACGGACCTCCGGAACGAATTAAGTTCTTAACCCGAGGTACCACTGTATTGGCAAAAGCATTTTTAAAATGCTAAAAATTCTTCCACTCCAAAGTGAGGAGCCTGGAGAGTTGTGTGTTGTTTTATTTTCATGATCATTCCAAAACTGACAAATTGCAATGACAATAAGCAAAACAATCCCATGGACTTTCAAAACGTGGCTAATGTTAATTTACTATTGTGTGCATGCGTGTTATATTATGGACTGGGGGGGGGGAGAGAGAAATTTGATTCACTTCACATTTAAAAGGGACCGTACCTAATTCACACTTAATAAATGACGTAAATGATAACCAAAGGCAGCCATGCTTTGAAAGCCACACTTCTCTGAATTTTGCAGGGCAGTTCTCCAGCCAAGTAATACGTACTATAATGAATATATTCAGTTAAAGTGGGCATACAATTGCATATATTAGTGAAAAATCTCATACAAAACTGCATTGTATTAGAAATATGTATTAGAGGTGTGGATATTGGGAGAAAAAAACACTTATGAATTTTCATGAAGACTTTTTTCCAAAAAAAAAATTTTGGGCAAAGTTCCACCAACTTTAAAGAGATTTTTTTTAAAAAAAAAAATGTCCCGGGTTTTTTTTTTGTCTTTGTAAACCAGACTTGAAATTTTGAATCAAAGGCTTTGGCCCTAATGATTGTCAAGGCACAGCTATTTGTTAGGCTGCTATACCCAAGAGAACAGTATAACTTTGCCAGTAAAGTTTGGATTTGTTCTTGACACTAGGAATCAGTTCTTCGGTATGTCTTCTGTTTCTTTATTCTTTATTCAATTTCAGTACTGAAGTCCCTTCAAAAACAATAGGGCACTTCAGTTGCAGCTGAGTTTCAATGGGACTAATTTTCTTTGGATTGGGGTCAATATATAGGACACTTACCTGCAAAGGCCAACCTCCTCTTTCTTTCTTTCTTTTTCTTTCTTTCATTCATTCATATATTCTAAAATGAAATACAACAGGTAAGATCCAAACTCCAGTTAGCTGCACTCAGTTCCCATTGAATCCTGTTAAGTTGTGATGAATGTTTCATGTTGATTTCAATGGGACCTAAGTGCAACCAACTAAGTCATTTCTCTTTCAACAGCAAAACAGTGGGCCATATATCACAAAGTGCTTTCGAAAGTGTCCTCCATTTCAAAAGAGATTTACTAATAATTGTTAGCATTTCTATACTGCTTTCAAAAGGGACACGGGTGGCGCTGTGGTCTAAACCACTGAGCCTCTTGGGGTTGCCAATCAGAAGGTCGGCACTTCGAATCCCCACAATGGGGTGAGCTCCCATTGCTCAGTCCCAGCTCCTACCAGCCTAGAAGTTCGAAAACACGCCCAAAAGTTCAAGTAGATAAATAAGCACTGCTCTGGTGGGAAGGTAAACAGCGTTTCTGTGCACTGCTCTGGTTTCGGTGTTCCATTGCGCCAAAAGCAGCTTAGTCATGCTTGCCACATGACCCAGAAAAATTGTCTACGGACAAACGCCGGCTCCCTCAGCCAGTAAAGCGAGATGAACGCCACAACCCCAGAGTTGTCTGCGACTGGACTTAATTGTCAGGGGTCCTTTACCTTTACCTTTACCTTTACCTTTACCTTTACTGCTTTCAAATGATTCTGATGCATTGGGTGGAATACAGTTGGGTCCCTCGTGTTCATGGATGAGCTTTTAATTCAGCAGATGGCTCTGTTGGTAGAAAAGGAACAGATTTATGTTGTTGTTGCTGCTTGTTTGCTGGTTCTCTCTCCCCACTACAACCCCTACAAGCCTCCCTTGGATCAAAGCTCTTTCCTCTTTCCTGCAAATACATCAGGTGGATTTCATTCATTCATTATCTAGTTGCAATCCCTTACAACAACACTCTAAGACAGACCAGTACTATCACTCCCGTATTGAAGATGGAATGCTGGCATGAGATGTCACATAGGGACCTCTTGGTCACTCCTAGCCACCACACAGCACACTCTTATCAGCTTTGCATTAAGAAGGTCCCCAGCAAAGTAGGACCTCTGTCTGAAATGCTGGAGAGCTGCTACCAGTCATTGTCAACCAGGTGTTCCCAAACTTGGGTCTCCAGCTGTTGTTGGACTATAGCTCCTATCATCCGTAGCTAGCAGGGCTGGTGGTCAGGAATGATGGGCATTGTAGTCCAAAACCAGCTGGAGACCCAAGTTTGATAAACCCTTCCGTAGACAATATGGAGCTTGATGGCCCATGGGTCTGTCTAAGGATAAGGCAGTGTCTTATGTTGACATAACACAGAGTGCAGCTTTCTATGGGTGCATTTGTACAGCTGTGCATGCGTAGACTCCCCTTTAAACTATGCACCAATATAAAGGTCTTGGGATGGGGCAGCAAAGTTGGTGATGTTGGTGGCAGGGCCAACACATGTGGCATCATTCCACCTTCCATGCATTCTTTGAATGTGTGGTGCATATTCTGGAGCAGGCTATAGTGCCAGACAGATCTCCTCAAGCAAGTACTTCTATTCTAGAGAAATGACAGGCAATATGTTCTGCTTTGGTACTCCTAATCTCATACAGAAATTCAGACACATAGCACTGCCCTATTTTATTTCAAATACAGTACATCAGTAAAACACTCCCTCACCCTCTTCTTTCTTTCTTTCTTTCTATCCTATCCTATCCTATCCTATCCTATCCTATCCTATCCTATCCTATCTCTTTCATGGTTTAAAAAAAATAAAGTACTTGAACATGGTGCATTTAGTCAATAGACAAGCAAATTGCAACATTAGAAGCTGGCAACGTTCCTCAAGGTCTCACTCCTTGTGCCAAGTAATGTCTTTTCATTTGTTAACTGTCCTGAAATCACCTTACTCGATTTTAATATCTCAGAAAACGTGAAAACGTCATTAAAAAAAAAATCTCATACTAAACCCCAGTGAACTGTTGTAGGAAAATGACACAACATTTTGGCAAAAGGTTTTGATTTTAATGTGCTCTGTAATTAGCACTTCCAAGCAACTTCCAACACTGATCCTGGTCTGACTGCACTGGCTACCAATTACCTATAAAGCCTTAAACGGCTCAGGGCCGCAATACCTCAAGGACCGCCTCTTCCCATGTGAACCTACCCGTACCCTGAGATCATCTTCTGAGGCCCTTCTTCATGTCCCTCCTCCTCAAGAGGTCCGAAAGGCGCCAACACAAGAATGGGCCTTCTCTGCAGTGGCTTCCCCATCTATGAAATGCTCTCCCCAGGGAAGTTTGTCTGGCGCCTTCATCATTATACAACTTTAGGCGCCGGGCAAAAATGTTCCTTTTTAACCAGGCCTTTGGTTGATTTGATTGACATCCTATGCCCTTTTTAAATGTGGGTTTTTTTGGAGGGGCGGTTATTGGGTTGTTGTTCTTATTTTGATTATGTATTTTGTGGTTTTATATTTTGATTTTATTTTGTGAACTGCCCTGAGACCACTGGGTATACAGCGGTATATAAATTCAATAAACAACAACAACAACAGCTTTTCTTAGCTAAACTACATAAGGCGTAGAGACCATTAACCTTACTTTAGAGATCCCTTCATCTGAAGAAGCTTCAAAGCCTTTGCATTTTCTGGACATTCAACCCTTTTTATTCAAGAGCCATTCGATAGTGAGAAATAGTGTGTGGGGGGGTTCTTTTTTTAGCAATGGAATGGGGGGGCAGCTTGTGTCTGTGAAAGAGAGAGCGGGTCCAGCCCTATCATTAGGCAAAGTGAGGCATCCACCTCAGGCAGGAGATGCTTGAGGGCAGTGGTGGCGACACCCAGCCCATTCCTTCTCTTCACCTGTATTTGAGAGCAAAACTGCCTGTGTCATGCAGTTGCCCTCCATTCCCTTAAGCTACCCTGCTGTCATTAGGTATTGCAGGGGAAGCTGTCCCATCAGCAGTGCTGAACTAAGGTTGAGCTGGTTGCCAGTCCATTTTTGGTCCCAGTTCAAGGTGCTCATGCTAGTGTTTAAAGCTCTAAATGACTTAGGCTTCAAATATCTGAGAGATCACATCCTTTCCTAGAGACTATATTTGGGGTTAAGATCAGATGTTCAGGCCCTCTTGGCAGTTCAACTGCCCTCAGAGGTCCAAGGTGATGGTGGCCCAGGAATGGATGTTCTCTGTGGCAGCCCAAAACTGTGGAATTGCCACCACACAGAGATGCATCTGGAACCTTCCTTGTATAGTTTTCATCATATACTGAAGATGTACCTTTTCCCCCTGGCCTTTGGCACTTGAGATATATATTTTTCAGACCTACCCTAGTTGTAATTTTTGTTTGTTCTCACCTGTTTTAATGCTATATTTTATATTGCCATAGCCCACTCGGGCACCTTCTGAGGAAAGGTGGGTAATGGGAACAACAGCAACACAACTACTACTAGTAGTTTGGACGGCTTAAGTCTTCTTATCTCTTATTTGGCAATCACTCGAAGCCGAGTAAGATTGTCTTCCATAAACACAGTTTTAACAATGAGTCCATAAGTGACTGTGGAGGCCAATTCTGGATCCACATGTCCTTCCACAGTGGAGACATTGGTTTCCGGGCGGGAGCCGATCACAGTGTGGATTTGTCAAGCGTGCCTTCCTCTTAGCATTTTTATGCCTTGCGTCCTGAGTTTCAGTGTCTTCAAAGCCCATGACACCTTTGGTAAAGGCTATTCTCCAATTGGAGCGCTCACAGGCAAGAGTTTCCCAATTGTTGGTATTTATACTGCATGTTTGTTTGTTTTTAATTTGCCTTGAGACAGTCTTTAAACCTCTTTTGTTGACCACCAACATTACACTTTCCATTTTTAAGTTCAGAATAGGGTAGTTGCTTTGGAAGACGATAACCAGGCATCTGCACAACATGAACAGTCCAACGAAGCTGATGTTGAAGAATCATTGCTTCAACACTGGTGATCTTTGCTTCTTCCAGTACACTGGTATTAGTTCGCCTGTCTTCCCAAGTGATGTGTAAAAAAAATTCGGAGACACCAAAAATACATGGAAGTACATGGAAGAGGACACCATCTTATTTTTTGCCTTGTACAACAAAATGTATCGGGCTGTTCCTATGTGTATGCCTGTGGGTCAAAGAAAAAGGCAAAGAGAGAAAACAATATACCCACACTGATGTAAGTGGTTGTTTATATAGTTGATGTTTAATATGGTAAAGCACCAAAACACCAGAGAGTTCCATGGGATTATTATTAATAATATAATGGGTACATGTACTGTTCCATGGTGCTCTTAATGGAGCACTTCTCCCCATAATCAGCTGATCAGGAGGCCCACCAGCAGTTGCAACTTGTTTAGTAACCCCAGATAGGACCTTCTCTATAGTTGTGCCCCCCAAAATAATCTCTATTGCCCTGGAGCCAAGGATTGTCTCTACGTTATTGGGCTTCTTGTGGCATAATAAAATGCACTTCTTCATCTAGTTGTATTTTTAGAGGAATATGATTGGATTGTTCAAGGTCTTAGTGGCATTATTAAGTGCTGTTGCATTCATGGTGTGTAAGGGTTTTTTTTAAAAAAAAATCCAGTTGTTTCTTTTTTTGGTTTCATGGTTTTATAACTCTGCTTTAGTGTTCTGTTTTATGCAGTGCATTGTAACTGCACCAGGAACTCCATTTGATGAAGGGTGGTTTAAAAGTTCATCAGAAAAAAATAGCAAATAATATAACATAAATATTTCTGCAAATGACAGCTTGAAGATGAAGCTATAAAATGGTCATCCCATACTGACATGTCACTATTTCAGATCATTCAGTAATTATTAACTGTTCCTTCTGATATTTGTCCGTGTATTTATGTAGAAGACTGTCCCTGAATCTGAAAGAGGGTAACGGAGATCAAACCATTTGGCAAGGGTTGCAAAGATACTGTTATATAACTGCAAGGCTTGTTAGGGGTGGGGTGGACTCTCCTGTGCTGTGCTTTATCATCTAATTACTGCTTTAAAAAGATACATCTAGTAACAGGTACACTTTTTCATTTCACTTTTCTTTGCTTTGGAGAGAGGCTAAATCTGATAATTTCAATGGAGATTGGTTTTCCTTCTTTGAATATATCAGCAGGGAGGGAATCTTCCCATATCCCTTCAGCATCTCAATCTTTGTTGCAGCATGGCTGTTTCAATACCATCTGATGTTCAGTGAAGCAAGAATGCAATTTGGCACACTAGTTTACTGTTATTATTTTATTCCACAACTCTGTATTACTTTTTCTCTGCTACACACCTTTTTTTTCAGTGTCTATATGTTCTTGTATGTTGTAAAAAAGATTATTATTTTTTTCCAAATAGAAAGCATATTATACATGCTTTAAATAATTGTATAACGGGCAGAAAAATGGTCTGACTAGACATAACTCAGCTTTTTGTGTTTCTTTTGAAAACCTTAGGTGTCACTATCTCCCCTGCTCTGCATGTCTCGCATGAGCTGTTTTGGCTAACCAGCACCAAAACATGTGGTTGCAATGGCCACCTTGGTGCTAAATGAACCATCTCTTGAGGAAGATATCCGGATATCTGGATTATCTAATCTAGGAGCATCAATTGCATGAAATTCAAACATTGTTGCCACACTTTCAGTGACTGACTAGAGAGAACTAGAACCACTCCCCAAAGCGTCCTATTTATCAATTCATTCAGCTCATCTCGGGTGGCTCAATGGGTCAGTGTGTATGGCTCTTAATCAGAAGGTTAGTGGTTCAAGCTCACCCAGGGATGGGTGTGGGCAGGATTCCTGCATTGCAGGGGGTTGGGCGAGATGATATTTGTGGTCCCTTCCAACTCTACAGATACTGTGGTCCTGTGATCCAGTTTCCCTAATATTTTCATGGCATAAATTGTTCCAAAGGTAGCCTCTGCCTGTTAGTACATACGGGTGGGAAACGTCTTGTCTTCTATAACTGGACTCCAACTTCCATCATCTTCAGCCAGAATGGTCAATGGTCAGGGATGATGGCAACAGTAGTGCAACAACATCTGAAGGGCCACAGGCTCCCCACTTGTAACATGGAAAGTCTTTTCTTTCTTTCTTTTTTATTATTTATTTTATTTTATTTTCCAAAGAAACACATTATTCAATTAGAAATAAGAATGCAAAATAATAACCAAACAAAAAACAAAAAACAAATCATACACCCATATGGCTTCCCTCCCCCAATACTTGTCATCAATCTTTAGATTCTTATTAACATTGCGACTTTTGATCAACCTTAATATCCTTAATATATTACTTTTTTCTAGTTCTACTTTACAAACTTAATCTATACATATCAACATATTACCCTTAGAACAGTGTTTTTTTCATGTAATCCTCAAAGCATTGCCATTCCAACCTTAAATTCTGATTAGTCTGATGTCTTATGATTGCTGTTAACCTCGCCAACTCTATGAATTCGCTTAATCTACATATCCAAACTTCCTTTGTGGGGATAATATTTCTTTTCCAATTCCTTGCAAGTAATAGGCTAGCTGATGCTGTGGCATATAAGAATAATCTTTTCTCATCTTGTGGGATGTCCTTTCCTAAGATACCCAATAGGTACGCTTATGGGTTTTTCCTCTATAGAAATTTTAAACATATATTTTTTTAACTCATTGTGGATACATCCCCAGAATCTTTTCACTTTTTCGCAGAGCCACCATACATGGATCATAGTCCCTTCCACCTCCTCACATTTTCAGCATAGATTAGATTTTAACTTATATATTTTGGCAAGTTTGGAGGGTGTCATATACCACCTATAAAACATTTTCATTATTTTCTTTTTTATGGAATAACAGGTGGTAAATTTTATATCCAACTTCAAAAGTCTTTGCCCCTATTCTATCTGTATTTCATGGCCGATGTCTTGGGACCATTTGACCATTACTTCTTTTATTTCTTCATCTTTCAATTCCCATTCTAGTATCAAATCATAAGTTTTGGATAATAATTTCTTGTTGTTTTTTTAATAATACTTTGGTAATTTGGATTCTTCTTTTCCAAAACCTAATTTTTTTAACATGGAAAGTCTTTTCCTTCCTTCCTTCCTCCCTCCCTTCCTTCCTTCTTCCTTCCTTCCTTCCTTCCTTCCTTCCTTTCTATGTTCTTCTGGTTTTCCTAAAACACCAGTGTGAATTATTTCCTAACACAAAATATTAGCATCCTCAGGCATTTCTAGCAAACATTTTATAATCTAAATGCAATAGCTATATACAAGGTCCCCTAGTTCTATTTGTTTTCTCCATCTGTATGAGAAGGCCTTGCAGAAAAGAAACATTCCCTAATAGTTCTGCTATGCCAAACAAAGTAGAAATTGAAAATAGAAGCAATATTTTCTGGAGGAGCTGTGTAATAAGGAATCTGTGTGCATGTCCCCACCCCACATATGTAGCATTATTTCTTCATCACATCCTTTTTAAAGGAAATCAAATCAGTTAAATATATAGACAGAAGGAAGGAAATCCATGTATAAATATCAGCTTTGACAACTAATTTGTTGCATCAGTCATTCTGACTCACTAGAAATGTCTGAGACAAATTTGAAGGCCTGTTTTTCAAATCTGATGGTTTTCCTTTGGTTTATTAGAGCATTCCGGCACCGCCATCTAGAGCCCATCTAGATCATTCACACAGATGCCTTGTTGTTGCTCAGCATGTACCAGCACACAGTGCTTCTACCAGAGAAAACTTACCTGGAAGTGCAGAAGTGCGGACTGTCCTCCCTTTATATAGAGTCCATGATTTATAGGCATGCTAAAGCGGTGATTGCTCAGAGATTGGGGGATATCGCCAGACACGAGGACATAGCCCGCGTGAAACCTGGGATGTTTCTGGGGGAGCAGGTGTATCGGGCTGCACCAGCCCGTTACCTGGCAGATATCCACTATGTGGAATATCGTAGACTTCTCACTGCGGCCAGACTGAACGTTCTTGATTCGGCGGTTTTGAGGGGAAGATTTAGAGGAGTTCCATATGATCAGAGAACGTGCCATTGTGCTTTAGGAGAGGTAGAATCCACAGAACACATTCTACTGAGTTGTCCCTTTTATAACGATTTAAGGCAGTATCTCATAGCTCCATATTTATCCCAGTTTAGCTCTCGATTAAGAGAAAGGCAAGTAGCATATCTGCTGAATAAGCCCACTGGGAAAATAGCCTTATCTGTGGCTAAATTCCTCTTCCTGGCGCTCAAGTGTCGGAAGCGCAAAATCGAATGTCTCGATGTGGGTTATCTGTATGAGGTTTACTAGTGCTGTCCTATTTTTAATTGTGTATCCCTCTGATGTTTTTAGTTGTATTGAGAAATGTTTTTCTTCTTTCTGACTATCGGTCGAATAAAGGATTTGCATGTATGTATGTAGAAAACTTACCATAAGGTGCAGTTCTAACCCTTACATAGGAAGTTCCATTGAACATATATGTAAATATGGAATTGCTTTTAATTGTTGTCCCTTATATATTTGGGATTATTTTAATTTTTTTATATGTAAAACTCTTTTTCGTTGTTGTTTTTTTACACTTTATTTTATGACTGTAACTGTTTTATAATTGTATATTTTATTGTTGTAGCCTGCCCTTGCACCTTTTGTGAAAAAAACAAAGCCCCCCCCCCAGTGAAACTTACACAGCAGTCCTAACCATGTGTACCCAGTAGTAAATCCTACTGAATTAAATGAGGATTACGTGTATTGCAGTGATCAGATGCACAAACCAACATAATTACTCCACATCAGAAATGTGAGGGTATATCTTTAATTAGAAGTGACTCACTGCACTCAACACAATAGACAGCTGTGGGTGGCTTAGTTAGTCAGTCAACCATCAGTCAGGGTTAGGATCAGACTGAATTTTCAGGACCTAGGATAACTCTCCATCTTCAGGACCTTGGGCAGCTCCAATGAATCTACTCCAATGACCTCTGATTTTCAAATAAGGGTTTTAATTCTCTTGAGCCAGACTACTACCCCCATGTTCAGCCCCAATAGTGTAATAAGCAGTTTTCTGACCTGGAGCCCAGCTGTTTGTCATCTCTCAGTCAGCTGCCACATGGTGTATTATCTGCTGTGGCCAAAAAGCATGTGGGAGCATGAAGACCCCAGTGTAAAGGGGAGCTGTGTATCAAAATATTCTCGCTCAGGGGGTGTTGTCTCCAGTGGAAGGGCAGCCGGGTTAAAACAATAAACTACAATCCAAGATTGTTCTGATTACCCCACTTAACAGTTTCCAATAAGTATTTTTCTTTGCATGTAGCCACTTCCTGGGAGCTGATTTTTTCATGGGAAACCCAACCATATCCTTCATGCTGAAGTTTTTGTAAAGAATCTGAAAGGTTTAAAATGGTTTCTAAAATATCCCTGTGACATTCTCAGTTTCTTGTATAATTATTTCCTGGAGATGAAGTGGTTATTTTATCCTGAATAATTTATCTACCACAAAGGCTGGTAGATTCCCCCCTGCAACTATTTTGTGAAAATGCTTATCAACATGCCATCCACATATATAACTCCAATGGTGTGTGCTTACTTTACCTTACTATATGCAGGACTTTTCTTCAGCCAGAACCCAGCACCTCTTAGGTGGGCACCATTGCCATTATAAAAGAATGAGGAAGGTGTCCATGGTGAGTTCCAGCAACTCTTTTTATAGAAAAAATAGCACTGACTATATCTATTTTTGCATGCACTGCTTGGCTGGAGAACTGCACTGAAAGATGGCTGCATGTCTGTTTGCATATTTTTTTCAAAAAGTGAAAATTATGGAAGTTTGCCAATCAATGCAAACTGAATCAAATTTCTCCCCACAGCCCTACTCCCAACTTCCTGCAGGATTATGCCTGTTTAAAGGTAAAGGGACCCCTGACCATTAGGTCCAGTCATGTCTGACTCTGGGGTTGCGACACTCATCTCACGTTCCTGGCCGAGGGAGCTGGCATACAGCTTCCAGGTCATGTGACCAGCATGACAAAGCCACTTCTGGCGAACCAGAGCAGCGCACGGAAATGCCGTTTACTTTCCCTCTGGAGTGGTACCTATTTATATACTTGCACTTTGACGTGCTTTCGAACTGCTAGGTGGGCAGGAGCTGGGACCGAGCAACGGGAGCTCACCCCCGTCGTGGGAATTCGAACCACTGACCTTCTAATCAGCAAGCCCTAGGCTCTGTGGTTTAACCCACAGCACCACCCGTGTCCCGGTTTACAGTGCACTAAAAGCCAACCATTGTTCTATAGAAATTCCATTCGGTTCAGGTGTTCTTGTGTAGAAGCAGAGCTCCATTTATTGCACCTTCTGATATTTACGGCCAAAGCACCAACCAAATGAGGAAGTCTTTGGACTGAAACCCACTGCAGGATATTCTGTACTGAATTTATGTACAAGCTTGGGCACATCCATGCTTCACTCCAATCAGTGGTAGTGGTGCTGAACTAGGAAGCATCACAGAAGTTTCTCCAAAACCAAATCCTTCTTTCTGCAGGGGTGTAGGTTATTTTAGAATTATTGTGCTTCTGCTGTCTACTCACATTGGCTAGCATTAATCAGCACAAGGATCAAAACTCCCAACATGCACCTCCAGATGGATGACTTGAGTAGTCTCCCTTACAATTAAAAGAAGCAATTTTATTTGGTGTATACAGTATTCATTTTCCTGGGAGCTGATAGTTTGAATTGCTTTCATGAAAAACTCAGTTATGTCCTCCCTTTTTAAAAAAGCGATGTTAAAGAATGTGAAATGGTACTTCTAGAATGTTATCACTGCATAATGACCTTAGAAATTATTTTTAAAACACCCTTAGGTTATTTTCAGTTCCTAACCTTTCCTGTACATATATTTTTTCTACTGAAGATTTTATCTATGGCTGTGGTCAGGTTCTTACAGAACAAATAGCTTGGATGTTTGTTCAACTATTTTGTTAGTATGCTTATCTACATGCTATCTACATATGTGGTTCTACCAGCACCTATCTACCTGGATTAGCAGCAGTCACCTGAGAATCAGCATCCTGAAAATGTAGACTATGGATTAACTGATCCTCTGATTCACAGTGCTGGTCATGTAAAAAAAATAATGCTGTGACAGAAAGCACCCAGAGACAAAGGTTCTCCAAGTCATTCCCCAAAGGCATTCCTCAGATTGAAATGTGCATCCTTGTAAAATGTGAGTCTTTCTGGACATTCTGTTTCAGAATAATCTAAAATCATTAGCCCAGTCTAGAGACACCATGCATGCTTCACTTCTCCAGTCCTTAGGCCATCAAGCATTCTTGTTGATTTCAACAAAATGGATGGCTTCTTGGAGAATTCCTTTGTGTGTGCACATCAGAGATTTCATATTGACAGCAGATCACTAGATCAGCGCATCAGGTACTAATTTCGCTTAAACACAAATATATCATTTCATGTGGTTTGAGTAATTTCATTTGAAGTCAATGGACACCTTCATCCCAAATATTCACAACAGTATATCAGCCTGTAATTCAGTGTGATATCCACCCCAGGCACTTATCTGGAAGCCAGAATCAGACTTAGAAATGGATAACTAAATGGCTTCATGAGAACCTCAGACATAATTGGCTTATGGATGGCATCATTAGCGTGCCGACTCCTTCTAAAACGATTATGTTTTAAGATGCAGCACACTGTGTTTTATCAATTGGGGGTAATGAATTAGAATTCGTAAGCAATGTAGCTAATATGAGTGCTCTGCAAAAAGCCATCTATCTTTCAAAGAAAAGTTCTCTGCAATTGATACAGGGTTGCTATGCTTTTATCTACACTGCCACAGCTGGAAATCTCTCTGTGTGCGATCTGAATATTTAGAGCTCGGTGGAAAATTCCCTAAATGTTGAATATCTTGAATATATTCAATAGCTACCATGAAGATCAGACCAAAACAAGTGTCTGTCAAGTAATTACCACCAAACCGCTGCTTCACCTTTAATGTGTTCTGTCCCCTTTTCATTTTGATGTTTTGTAAAATGACAGGTGCACCTGTAAGTTCTATAAACTCTCATTCTTGATATGTTCCCACAATGGCTATGTACACTGTTTCAGGTTCTTCCCCTTACCCAATGCATGGTGAACTGTATAATATACTGATTAAAGAAGAGAAGCATGGAAGATTGGCTCAGTGTCTCCATGTGTTATTTTAACTTCTGAGCCAGTATACCAGTACAGTATAGGAAGACACATTGTGGAAGGACACTTCCATTGGCTTCATCCCCAAAAACTCACTCTCCCATTTCCCTGGACAGACGGATACCAACCAACAACCAGGGCTTGCTGGAATCTTCTTGTTCTGTGCATGTTCAGGAGTGTCTTTTGCATCCAGAATGTGTGGAAATGGTAGCATCCCATGCCTCCTGACCCAAGTCATTGCATCAGAAGGCATTGGACAGAATGATTTGCATGCCTCCCAGTAGCAAAGAAGATTACTGGCCACCCTTAGCAGCTTCTAGACTTTTAGGATGAGGCCTACAATGTCTTTCTTGCCTCCATCAAGCCTTTCTACAGAAGTCCCTTTTTCTTAATTTTCCTTCCCCTCTTATTCAAATAGATTTTCTTAAAGTTTGAAAAAGAATGCAAAGATTAATACAGAATCCCCCTTTTCCATGGATTCATTTGGAGGGGAAAGGCAGGGACTGTCAAGGGAGTGCTCTGAGAAGTCTTGGTCTTAAGCTATTGCAAAAAAATAAGAATAATAATCTTAGAAAGCCTTGGGGTTTTTCCCAAAGAGTTCTTTGAGAAAACTGGCAAATACCAAGTTAATTATGCTGGGGTGGTGTGGTGGGCAGAGACCACCCATTACTGGCTTTAAGGCACATTCAAACTCATCAGCAATTACAATACTTGCTTTACTGACCCCTATCTTCTTCATATTTTTGTAATTCTGCAAACTGCATCATCTCTGAGTTCCTGAGACTGGGGGTTCAGCCAACTTTCTCAGTCAGACACCGAGAAAGCAAATACACTCTTTCATCGGCCATCTGTGGTTTTTATGAAAATGAAACAGAATCAAGTGTCATCTGTGCACTGTATAGCATTGTAAGGCAAATCATCCCATCTCCCCTTGTGACCTTAGATCCGTGCTGTGCAGGAATGGTGACAGGCTAGAACCCTGCTGAATTGCAGATAAAGAATGTGTTTGCTTGAACTGAGTGTTGCCCCTGGGATCTTTTCCTATGAAGAAGGCACAGAACCTCATGAAAGCAACACTGCTTCCCCAAGAAAGTGTCCACTGGTGTGTTAACAAACAACTGATGATCAAAGGCTATCTTGATGTTGCTGATGGAACTAACAGAATCAGTTTGAATACTTAACCTCTGCCTGCCTAGGAAACAAGATCATCCAACAAGCATTAGTTTCAGCTCTGTGTTATCCCTAAGATCAAAGTCAGGGTGATAAAAGAAGAAAGAAATGTGAAAATTGCAAGTTATGTCCAAACTAGTTTTTTGGTTTTTGGTGTTTTTTTTTTTCAGCAATGCAAACTTAGCGAGTAAATGTTTGAGATGGTGGTGTACAGTAACAAAATGATCTGGAATTCAAGAGAGACATTGAAACTTTCTGCAGAAGTTGGGCAAAATGTGTTACTTCCTGCTACATTATGTACATATGCATATACTGGAGTTTGTTGTTATTATTTTATTTGGAAGTGGATAACTGAGAGCAGAGAAGTAGACATGCAAGGTGAGGTAAAAGGTAAAGGATCCCTGGATGGTTAAGTCCAGTCAAAGACGACTATGGGGTTGCAACGCTCATCTCGCTTTCAGGCCAAGGGAGCCGGTGTTTGTCCACAGACAGCTTTCCAGGTCACATGTCCAGCATGACTAATTCTCTTCTGGTGCAACAGAACACTGTGGTGGAAACGAGAGTGTATGGAAACACCATTTACCTTCCCACTGTTGTTGTTGTTGTTGTTGTTCAGTCGTTCAGTCGTGTCTGACGCTTCATGACCCCATGGACCAGAGCATGCCAGGCACCCCTATCCTCCACTGCCTCCCGCAGTTTGGCTAAACTCATGCCAGTCGCTTCGAGAACACTGTCCAACCATCTCATCCTCTGCCGTCCCCTTCTCCTTGTGCCCTCCATCTTTCCCAACATCAGGGTCTTTTCCAGGGAGTCTTCTCTTCTCATGAGGTAGCCAAAGTATTGGAGCCTCAACTTCAGGATCTGTCCTTCCAGTGAGCACTCAGGGCTGATTTCTTTAAGGATGGATATGTTTGATCTTTTTGCAGTCCATGGGACTCTCAAGAGTCTCCTCCAGCACCATAATTCAAAAGCATCAATTCTTCAGCAGTCAGCCTTCTTTATGGCCCAGCTCTCACTTCCATACATTACTACTGGGAAAACCATAGCTTTAACTATACGGACCTTTGTCGGCAAGGTGATGTCTCTGCTTTTTAAGATGCTGTCTAGGTTTCTCATTGCTTTCCTCCCAAGAAGCAGTCGTCTTTTAATTTCGTGACTGCTGTCACCATCTGCAGTGATCATGGAGCCCAAGAGCCCAGTGGGCTTCCCACTGTAGCAGTGCCTATTTATCTACTTGCACTGGCGTGCTTTTGAACTGCTAGGTTGGCAGGAGCTGGGACACAGCAACGGGAGCTCACCCCACCATGGGGATTTGAACCACCAACCTTCCAATCAGCAAGCCCAAGAGGCTCAGTGGTTTAGACCACAGTGCCACATCTACTTAACACCCCAAGGATGCAAAACTGCTGAATAGGACAGCAATTCTGAGTGAGGAAAGGATCTCCTCTAGATTCTCTGCCTTCAGCTACTCCCAAAGTTGGGTTCCTTTTGTTTGTTTGTTTTTAAAAATAAAGTTAGGGTGCTAATATGTACATTTGCATGAAACAAGTCGCTAGCACCTCAAAGGCTGCTTGGAATTCATTGGGGCCAGGGGAACAATAGGATGCAATAACTTTAAACAGTTAGCTCTAGCTATTTAGCTAAGAATATATGTATATTCCACACTAGTGGCAGCTGTTCACTCATCTCAGAAGGTCAGGACACGTTTCTCTAACATATGATTCAGTAGCATAGGAAAAGAGTGACTTAGATCACAATACATACATATCTGCTCAGAAGTTACTTCCATTTGAACTCAATGGGGCTTCCTGACAAGCAAGAGAGTGTAAGATTGCAGCCTTTGATACTGTGCTGTGTGCTCTTGCTCTTGCAAGTGAATAACAGGATACTTGCCCAAATATATGAGATTGGGGCCATTGCTTCCAGATCAGAAAGCGGGGTTTGAGCATGCGAATTGCTCTGCTACAGCAACTAAATCAAATGAGAGAAAGTACAGGATGTTTTATTCACATCCAGAAGCGATTCCCAGACTTCCTGGACTGTGCTATAAGGATTAACTATTTGCCATTTGCCATTATATCCCTATATTCAGTACTTTCCTAGCCCAGTATCTTTTAATTCCCTTCATCACTTTCCTCTCTGGAATGTCCTTGAAAAATCCACCCTGCAAATTACAAAAATAAAGGGTCAAATGGACACAACACAAATGATATCATAGAATTATATAGTTGGAGGGGACCCTGAGGATCATCTAGTCCAACCCACTGCAATATAGGAATATGCAGCTGCCCCATACAGGGACTGAACCTGCAACCTTGGTGTCATCAGCACCATGTTCCAACTAACTGAGCTATCCTGGCTGCACTATATATATATATATATTTCCATTCAGCTTGTTCAATTGGCACAGTCATATCTTACAGCCAGCACCTGCACACATATATATTCACAGCCAGTCCTCTTGCATAAGTGATAGCCTCTGTTTTGAATATCATTCATTAATACTAATATCCAGATCTTTCATTTATTGTTTGGATGTAGCGGCGAGATTATACATATGCATTAGAAATTTACAGCCCACAAAGAAACTGCAAAGCTATTGACATGTGTCACATACTGGGACTTAGACATCCTCACACTTGTCCATTGAAACTGAGCAATTCCTGACTTGCACTGGGCAGGGCCTGTAAGATCAGTTTCAGAGCCATCCATCTATAAATAAATGGCCTTGCTGGTTTACTTTCAGAACCAGTCATCCCAAAGACAACACAGAACAGATGTGAATGCGAAAATCAGATGGTGTGTGTGTGTGTGTGTGTGTGAGAGAGAGAGAGAGAGAGAGAGAGAGAACCAATGATACAAAATGTATTGGCCATTCAGGATGCGGTGGCATTGCTGTTGTATTTTTTAAATGTGACCCAAAACTCCCCAAAATTCATTGGATCCTGATCAGTTGCTACTTCACATGTCTGATAACTTTCACACACAGCAATGCATCTGGTTTGGCATTACATAGGTGGCATTGGTTCTTTGTTCTTAGAAACTTGATGGCTCTTAGATGGCCTTGTAGAAAGGACCAGATTTGATTACCCTTATTCACTAACCACTTTGCATCGATTTAAAAGATGCCCCACCCACCCACTTTTTAAAGCAATTTCAACCTAGTTTTCCATATCTCTCCTTCAGAACAAGCAAAACTGGTGATACAAGGTGGCTCTCTTCATTGCATTTCTGGAATGGGGAAGAGGGGGTGACTACTCTGTGTTACATTACCAGCACATCCTCAAGTATTCATAATGGAGTTTCATATCAGCTTTGAAATAAAGAGCATGGCCTCAATATCAGTAACAATCTTTTGAGAAGCTGAGCAAACAATGTATGCAGGATAGGTACAAGATTGGCAGTTCTAGTTTATCCAGATTTCTCGGTGAAGTGCATGGCCCATGATCAGACCAGAGCTGTCAACTTTCCTTTCTTTTGCAATGGGAAACGGCGCTGGAATAAGGGAATTTCCCGCGAAAAAAGGAAAAGTTGACAGCTATGGATCAGACTAACCCTTTGGCTGTAGCCTTGTGTGTTATATCACCTGTAAGAAAGTACTGAGCAGCATTTATTTCCAAGTAAGCATACATAAAAGTAGTCTGTGCATTCCTAAGAACTATGTCCCCTGCCCAGCCTCCACACCAGTTTTAGGACACTGTTTATGTTCTGGACCTTTTAATCGCCACATGTTCTTTGGCAAAAGGAATGCAGCATTCAGTCATTGATTTATTCATTTGCACCCTGCTCATCCTCTGAGGAGTTGCTGGTGGCATGAATCAAGTCCTGTTATTTTGCCTCCACAGTCCAGGACATGCCAATGGTCACCAAATGAGATTCCTGTTGTTTAGGTCCCAGGTCTCAGTCCATCTCTCTGCCTACTGCATTATCATTTGGATGGTAATATTGCTGGCTGGCACATAAATGTCAGATAACTCTTGATCGTTGCTGCATTGGGTGGTGAAGTGCATGTGTGAATGAGTCCTCGCAGTTTGAGCTTTCATGCCGTCTTAAGCACAATCCATCAAGTATTGAAATATCAAGTGATAAATTTGCATATAAGATCCAGGCAACAGAATTCTTACCTTTGTAGAATCTAAACACAACATATTTTTAAGGACTCTGGTCTCACCTCTCAAAGCTTTTCCTACAATGCACAATCGACCTCATGATTGTGTGATTATCCCTCCCATTATTTCGTTTTATTTTTTTAAGAACAGCATAAACACATAGAAGATGGATCTATTAGTCAGCATGAGCCATGATAGCTGGGAGCATAACATTAGCATTGAGATACATAACCATACTGACTATCAGATCCTGAGAGCCCTGTCAATGATTTCTATTTTCTGACACTAGTGGAGCAGAAAGGCAAATTAGAACTGCAATGCTTCGATTGAAATCAGCTGGAAAACAACAAGTCCAACCCCAGAGCACTCTTCATCCCACTGCCCTTGGTATAAATGGTTGCTTCGGGTTTGAGGAGTCAATTTAGGATGCCAGATGTCAGACTGGAGTTTTAAAGGCGCTATTTCACCTAACGCTGACTTTGAATTTGGATATTTTAAGTGTTTCAAGTGTTTTCCTGTTCTGTGTTTATTCGATTGTAAACCCACTTTGAAAGGCAATCTTGCTTGAAGGAGTTGTGTATAAGCCCTTTAAATAAGCCATTCAATGAAGTATGCCCCGAATTCAGAATATTTCCTTCTGCTCTTCCATTTCAACATTGGAAGTAGTTATCCAGCGAGCCGCAACCTTTCAAATCGTCACCCATCACATTAATGCTTCAACACTGAGAAGTGACAGCTTGCAGGTCATCGCCTCCTGATTGTCCAAACACAAGGTCAGTATTTCAGATTATATAAACAGGCATGCCTGTTGTTTTCAAGAAGTCCCTCATTAAAAATAAATACTTCGCAACCCTGCTGGCTGTGCGCTGTGCATTAAATACAAGTTGAAGTTATGACAGCTGTTCCTCTCAATGAGTGCACGTTCCCTGGGTTACATTCTGTTCTTTGAAAGCTGGAACCAACTAGCTATGAGAATGGTTGGTAGGGTTTCATCAAATCTACCTGTTTAGAGGTCATGATTTTCGCTGACCAAATTCCGGCTGGGTATGATCCATTTTTCAGAATAACTATCCAATCCCCACCGAAACCTCTCTCAGAAATCCCAGTACCTTTGGCTACTCACAGATCAATAGTTTTACACATCATAAGCTGCAAAGATCCAAGGAATAAGGTAAAATTTGGAGGTGGGCTACCTAGGCTCAGATTTTTACTTAGTGATGAGTTCAATGGAACCCAATAAAATTGGAAGCAGCCTTAAACCCCATCAGATCATTGGTCTGTTTAGCTTAGCAATGCCTAAACTAGGGGCAGCCAACATGGCGCCCTACAGATGCTGTTGAAATACACCTGCCATCTAACCTGACCATTGGCCATGCCAGCTGGGGCTGATCAGAGTTGTAATCCAACACCACCACATCGGCTACCCTTGGATTGCAATGACTATCCATGGCTCTCCAGGGTTTCATGTTAGGCTGCTCCTTTGCAGACAATGGGAGAGTAGAGACAATGGAAGAGGATTTGGCTTCTGCTTTCAGAGACTCTTCATGTATACGATATGTGAAGGCATTGGCAGACTGTGTGGTGCTGGTGCTCCCCTGACCTCCCACAGCTGAGTCACTACGGCTTATTGGGAAGGAGAGAAGAGAGGCAGGAGAGGCATCAGATTAGGTGGGCATGGAGCAAACACACAAGCAGAGCCAATGTGGCACCCCTGCCAGTGCATTTGCTGACCTCCTCATCATCTCTCCTTCCAAGGAAGCACTCAGGAGGTCAGGTGGGCACTGCCACCCCACTCCACCATCTGCTACTGTGTAGAGTAACCCGGTGTGCAATTGAAGATTTATTTATTTATTTTTTTACAAAAAGAATGCCAACTAAAAACTGTTTTGTTCTCCCAGGCTTTTAGATGAGATATTATTTTGTCAGACGTACCTGCTGTTGTAATGTTGTTGGTTTGGGTATTTTGATGGCATAAGCTATTGGCTGCTGTTTTATATTGTGCTTGTTGTTACCTTCAGCTTCAAAATATATTTATTCCGCAGTGACTTACTGCTGATTCCAATTTAATTCCCAGTACTGTTACAATTCAATAGCCACTTACATGGGAGTGAGCCCCACTGGGATATGCTTCCAACTTTAAGTATATGTGAATAGGATTGCACAGTTATCAAAAGGGAAGGAACAGGAACCCATCGTCCTCTAGAAGTTTTGGGACTACAGCTCCCATCATCCCTGATCATTGGCCTTGCTGACTTGGGCTGTAATCCAGCAACATCATGGAATCATCCATGGACTGAAGCACCGCAATCATGTAACTACTTCACAACTCTCAACATTGTGTTAGATGACACAAGATGTCTCTTTTTAAGATTTTGTTGATGTTTCAGATCAAAAAGAGGAAAAGACAGGAAACGAAAATGTCCCATACTCTAGTGACCTTTGCGAAAGTTGCGAAACCTTTCCAGCAGCCCTGAAAAGGCTTCCTAGTAAATATCATGCCAGCCATCAACCATGTAGCTGATGGACTACAATTTCTATCAGCCGCAGGCAGCATGGCCAATGGTCAAGAATGAAGGGAGTTGTAGTCCAACAACATCTGGATGGCCCCCAGGTGCTCCACCCCTACTAGACAACACCTGTAAATGTGTCACTGCGGTTTATTTCAGGAGACATTCTTACAAAGTATTAGTAAACAAACACTTCTATGCTCAGCCTGAAGTTGTGTTTCTTTTTTGTTTATTTTCAGTGCATGTCGTGGTTCCATTCTTCAGTCTATGGACCTGTAAGAATCAAAAGTGGAGGTCAGATGAATAGGGAAGACCAAACTCCCTGGCACAATGGAGGAACTGAGGATCAAAAGGTCCACTGTGCACAGCATTAGACCATTTCCTGATGTTAAGCTTCCTCGATGGGATGTTCTCCGCAGAAACACAGGACACTGTTATTTTGCTGCTTTGTTCCACAGAGCCACGTGGGAACAGAAAATTATTTTTAAAGCTCAAGCATAGATGCAAATTCTACAACATTCCCTCGATTGTTGTTCTTCTCTGATTGCACAAGATAAGAGCTTCTTTTTCCTTCCAAATATGAAAGCTGTTTTTTCTGCTTCTTTCCTATTTCAGTGGAAACATTATTTCCCCATTATTTCTACTAACTGTCAACTGCTGGCTTCAAGCACCTCACATTACAGATGACATCACAATTTGTAAAGTAGCCGTAATTCCAGCTGACATGGCCACTGGCTCTTGGGATGCATATAATGTAATTTTTGTAATGATACCAGGATGGAAGGTGCGGGGGGAGAGATTGCATCCAGGCCATATGTTGCTCAGTCCTATGGCAGTACTCCAGTACACTGTGGCGAACTAGTCTGGATCCTGGATAGTATGGTGTTCCCTATATATGCAGCAAGCCTCCAAGCACCTGCCTCAGAAGGAATGCTTCATGTGAAATGTGAGAAACATTGCTGTCTATAGCGCTGATCCTAATAGCTTCTGTTCTCAGTTTCCAGTAAGTCTAGCCCTGTGGTATGCTCAAGCAACCATTATACTTAATTGGCAGTTAAGGATGTGAGACAACTAGAAATGGTAACTACACATATTCTTTGCTCTGCAGTGTAGGAGTTCGAAAGCATTGCAATCCTATTTGTATAGGTCTCACTAAGTTCAAAGTACAGTGGTACCTCGGAAGTCGAACGGAATCCATTCCAGAAGTCAGTTTGACTTCCAAAACATCCAGAAACCAAGTCACAGCTTCTGATTGGCTGCAGGAAGCTTCCTGCAGCCAATCAGAAGTTGCAGAAGTCGCAATGGACGTTCGGGTTCCAAAGAACGTTCACAAACCAGAACACTCACTTCCGGGTTTGTGGCATTCAGGAGCCAAACTGTTCAACTCTCAAGGCATTCGGGATCCAAGGTACGAATGTATAAGATTCCAGGCTGGGAGAGAAATATTTATTTCACTTCTTCATGCAGATTGACTTAATTCCTACTTAACAGCACACAAACCCAAACACACCTGAAATTTATGCTTTCTCTGAATTTTCTCTGAATTTTGCAATGCAGTTCTCTAGCCAACAGAAGCACATAAAAAGTTAAATGGAGGGGAAGTGTACAGTGGTACCTCGGGTTAAGAACTTAATTCATTCTGGAGGTCCGTTCTTAACCTGAAACTGTTCTTAACCTGAAGCACCACTTTAGCTAATGGGGCCTCCTGCTGCCGCTACACTGCCAGAGCATGATTTCTGTTCTTATCCTGAAGCAAAGTTCTTAACCTGAAGCGTTATTTCTGGGTTAGCAGAGTCTGTAACCTGAAGCGTCTGTAACCTGAGGTACCACTGTACTCAAAAGTACTTATATTGGTGAAGATAATGGACAAAGATACATAGTAATAGAAAAAAATGCTTGCAAAAATTGCATCCCCCAAGTACATTAGGTGAATGCACACAAAGATGCATACAAAATTTCATGCAGGCTTTTTCAAAAATGCAAATTGACATGGACATGAGAATGGAATTTAGGATTGCAAATATTGGAGACTGAGAGTAACCAAAATTGATAGATTTGTCCAGTCCTGCATTAACGGTGGCCTTTTCTTGACCTGAATAAACTTTCCTAGATTTCTGTGGGAAAGTCTTGTCCCTTTCAAAAGTATCAGAGGCTGCCTAGAACATGAACTCATGGTAGATTTGCAACTAGGTCCACCATACTAAGCCTTTTCTGTATTGAGATATCAATCAGTGCCTCTACAAGGCTGTTACACAAAATTAGTTTTGAAAGTTGCATGTTGTATATCTGTAATTTTGAAGACATTGAAGATTAGCCTCAATGTCTATTATGCTCTCTTTAATCAGTCAATAAAATGAGATCACTATCCATTATCCTTTAAAAAGGGAATAGGGGAGGTAGCTCAGACACCCAGTGCATACAGAAGAAAGGTAACATGCTAAGGACAAAATTCACAATTATATTCAGTGACAGACAATGGCTGCAACTGTATACACGCTTCCTATTGAATTCAGTGAGGTTTACTTCTAAGTAAACATGTATAGGATTGCATTATACAAGTATATATTCAATTTTTATTAGATCTTGACTTTTGAGTATATACTGTATTGTCTTTAAATACATGTACTAGGGTATGTACTGGTCACAAGATTCTGATTGAACCCTGATTCAGTGCTTTGGAAAACAGTTCTGCCCTGGTTCAAAGTGCTTCATAGGCTGCATAATCTGACTTGCTGTCCATCCAAGTCCCACCCACCCCTGCCCAATCAGCTATAGGAAGTTTTAAAATGGCTTTTAGTTTGTTTTCATTTTGACAGAAGTGAATGGAATTTGCAGGCATGGCATAGGAATGGATAAAGCCTGCCAAACTTCAGGCACATAGATCCAGGGGCTTTGGTGCTGAACAACTGTTAATGACTTACTTATTTTTTAAAAAAGGAAATGTCTATAAATTTTAAATTTGGGGACAGGCAATGTTGCCCCTTCTAATGGAATGAATCCTGCCAAATTTCAGAAAAATAACTGCAATGTTTTTGGACCAATATAGCCATTATACAGTTCTTCCAATTCATTAATGGGAAATAATAATAAAAATGACTACAACTTTTGTTTTGTTTTGTTTTGACAGGTGTGGATGAAGCTTACAGGTATACTAGCCCTTCTGCCAAATTACAGACAAATGGATGCTGGGCACCTTCAAAGTGTGTGTGTACGTGGAACCTCTATACCTTTTAAAACAATTTTGTGAGAAAAGCAGAGAAGGCTCCTCCAGGAATGCAGCTGCAGTGGTTTTCCTGCAAAGGCTGCCATTATAGTTTTAGGGCTGGTAAAAAAGAGGGGCGTTCCTTAATCTCTCCCCGTGTTTTAAGAGGAATTGGTTGAAAATTACAGAGGTGCCCCTGGGAAAGAAACCTGCCAAACTACAGACAAATATTTCCAGGGGCTTCTGTGCTATTCACCTTTAAAGTTGGTTTTGAGGTGAGAAGAACTGAAGAGGAATCACAACTAAAGAGGAATCACTTCTGGGGTAAAATCATTCTCCCTTGAAATATCAGTCACTAAATAGCTCCACCTTCTCCTTCTCCATATGCTGGTGTTTGTTCTCCCATCATCTCATCCTGGCATTCTGTTAAGCTATCACTTTTGCTTTCAGCAGACACTTGTCTGCAATACTTTGTGATGTCTGAATCATCGTGGTACAACAAAGTGCTTCCAGGGTTCCTGCTTCGACCCATTCTGCCTTGTCCAGATTCTGCTTCTGAAAAGCCAAAACTCCCTTCAGTTACTTTTTGCCTCAGGACTTGCCCAGCTAACTGACACAACACAATAAAGGGCCTCCTTACTGAATGTAGTGTTTGTTCAGAACTATGCTTGCATGTTGTGCTTGCAACTAAAAAAAGATGCTAAATCCTGAAGGAACAACACAACTCTATATCTTTGTGAGACTGCTATGGGGAAAGGGGAATGGTTCTCTGTGAAATATTTTTTCTGGCATGTGTTAAAAACACACAGATGCACACAACACAGCCGACTTTCAGAATGCAGGGCATATTTATAAGGCTCACAGTCATGCTAAGCTGCAGAAGGTTGGAACAGAAACCTTTGAAAGAAAATAAATATGGATTCCTACCAGGCTGGTTTTTAAAGCACTTCACAAAGAAGCAACAATCTCCATGAAATTTATTTTGAGATGCCGTTATTAGACCTTCACCTTAGAAAACTATTGCATTTGAGTGTAGGTCAGAGATATAAGTAACTTGCACGTGCTGTTTATTATTATATTTGGGATGACACAGTATTGTTCAAAATCATACTGGCTTAGAATATCAAACAGCCATTGGAAATATTTAAAAAATATATATTCTAAGTGAAGTAAGCATCTAAGAGTTGTATCTAAAAATGAGCTGGCAGAGTTTATTTCCCATTGATTTCATGGCTTGACTTGTTTCTCTGGTGCAGTGAGATGGCTCAGACTTACACACTCTTTTAAAAATAATAAAGGGTTATAGCCAACTGAGATTGGCTCAGAGTAGACCCATTGAAATTAATCAGCTGGAGTGAGCCGTAGCTATTAATTTCAATGGGTCTACTCTGAATTGCATGGGATACAACCTCCCAAAACTGATACTCCGGACAGCCTGTAGTAATTTCCCACAAAGCCTTGGGATGATGCTATGTTGGAAGCATTGTGAGAAATTTCAGTGGCCGCTCCTAGCCACCTAGTGCTGATTCACAGCACCGCTGCTGTCCGTTGCTTTTAATAACTTTTTAGCAAACTTTTAAATACATATTAGCACCATGTTTGGCATTGTCCCTACTTTTTAATGGTAGCTGGCTGGTTTTTAATTTTTCAAGATGGTTCTTCCCATTCTCACATGTAAAATGAGTTGTTGTGTTTGGCATTTTTTTTAACTACTACAATGTACTCTGTGTGGGGCTATTCTTGAAGAAAGAATGGGAATCCCCAGCTATGGAACATTCCCTCCAGAGAAACTTGCCTGGTGCCAGCACTGTCCTAGGAGGCAAAAATGTTCAGCCTTTTGACTTAATTTGCTTGTAGCATGGTTTGCTTCTACCCTGTTCTGATATTCACCTTTCAGAAGGGTAGGTTGGATATGTTCTTTCCATTATTGTTGATGGAAGAACATTCTTGTGTTTTCTACTGTGCAATGGCTCTTAAATGTCTGATAAGTTGCTCCGTAGTTTAATGTTCTGCAAGCTGCTTTCAGACATTCATCACTCTTAATAATAATAATAATAATAATAATAATAATAATAATAATAATATAATTTTCATAAATAAGAAGTGTAAGTTGTGGCTAAGAAGTTACAGGTACAAATCTTCATTCTGCCACGAGCTCACTGAAAGGTCTTCTTCATCAGCCCCTCATCTGCAACAGAGGGAAACTGACTGACCTACCTCACATGACTTTGTAAGAATTACTGAGAAAATGCATCAGAAGCTCTTTGACCTATATAAAAAAGCCCAATATAAATACAAGGGCTGCCGTCCACACCCACTTCCTGGGGAGTAAATCCCACTGAACTCAAAGAGGCTTACTTCTGAGTAATGTACAAGCATGTGCTGTAAATGATATTTACAGTTTGATTTGCATAAAACTGTTTTTGTTGTTGTTGTTGTTGTAAGCAACAAAATGCTTTTTCATTGTGTTTTGGGCATTTTCAGTTTTAAAACATTTTCTCTTTGCACACCCAGGAATATAAGAAGACTAATATGAAAAAATATTGTTGTCATAAACCCAGGAGTATTGGCTGTGGGATAGGGGGAACACAAATAAAAGACCAATAATGTTTGATGTATTTTCTGTACCAGAATGTGCAATGGTTAAGAAATATAAGGGATATTTTTGTGATATTCATTCTGACAAACGTTAGGATGGAATGCATTTTTTTATTATTAAAAAAGAAACACCTCAGCAGCCTTCAAATATTGTCTGATATTGAATTCTCTCGAACAGCTTGTGACAATTGTATTGAAACCGAGTAGGAAAAAACCTGAACTTCCACACACACAAAAAAAACCAGCAGCATAATAAAGCAAATTAACAGTGAAAAACTTCCAAAGGAATTTAGGCTTCCACAATCCTTTCAGTTTTAATCATCTGAGGGCCTCTCGCACAACACAAAAAGAAATGATATACGTGGTTGTGCAATCCCAGCTTCCTGACACAGAGGCCGCACAGTGAATCATCCTGCTCAATTTACCAGGTGGGATTCCAGGGTGAGATGGAAAAAAACCAGCCTTAGAATCGTATACCTACCACTACCTCCTTGTGCAAGCAAAAAGCACTTGCACAGAGGTGAGGGGTGAATGATTCACAAGGCAAGAGGCATAATTTTTCCTCCTGGCATCAGATCTTCAAAGCTAAAGCTTTGGAAGACTCCTGACTTTGGGCAGGCGGTAGCTGGTGCCAGAAGAAGGGAGCTGAAATGCTGTTTTGCGCAAGAAGAAGTAACTCCCTGCAAGCTAAGAAATGGGTGAGGGTTCATTTGAACTGTGATGACTAAACAATACCGTTTAGGATGAAGAACTTGAATAGGTAGCATCCTCACGTGTATCTGGTTGATTGTTGTGGTTTTGACCCCTGCTTCCATGTGGTCCCTCCCTTCTTTTCAAGGGCTGTGGCACAGTGATTGAGCACACAACAGATCCTAGGTTCAAGCTCTAGTATCTTCAACATAGCTGTCAAGTTTCGGATTTGAAAATAAGGGATCAGCAGCCTCACCTATCCCTGGGACAGGGACAGTCACATGGCAGTGGTGGGCGGAGCCAGAAGCAAAAGTGGGCGGCACTGGTGTGAACGCGCGCAGTAGGCTTACTGTACTTTGGAAACGCTGCCTGTGGGCTACGACGCCTGTAAACGCGGGAAATGGCTCCCGCTTGCTTTGAGGCTGCAAGGAGGCGAGGTCTTCCCAGTCCCTGGCCAGCAGGCGGAGGGAGAGGAGCTGCTTCTTTTGAAAAAACGGGAAATTAAAGGGATATAAAAAATAAGGGATAGCAGCAGGAAACTGCTTGAAATAAGGGAGATTCCTGGGGAAAATGGGATACTTGACAGCACTGATCTTCAAGCAGGGCTGGAAAACAACTCCTGCCTGAAGCCCTGGAGAGCTGCTTCCAATCAGTGTAGACATTACTGAGCTAGACGGAACAATTGTATCTCAGTATAAGGCAGCTTAAAATATCCCGCTATCTTTCCAACAAGCATATGATGGGTCCCAAACCAGATTCCCACAGCACAGCTCTCAGACCCTTCCATCTATCGACTCTGCAATGTGTGAAGAATTGCCATAACAGATTACGCAAATTGCTCCTAATGTTTTCGTATACACAAAGCAAGCTTTGTCATTCACAAGTGCTGCTTTCACCCAGTAGCCAGTAGTTTTCCTTCAAAAATCAGAGCTAGTGCACTCACTCCCTATATAAGTACCAAACAGGTTGTTTTTTTTTAAATGAACATGCCTTGAAAGGGGTCTCAGAGTAAACATCGTGAAATTAAATTTAAAAAATCCTTCCAGTAGCACCTTAGAGGACAACTAAGTTTGTAATTGGTATGAGCTTTCGTGTGCATCTTCAGATCTGAAGAAGTGTACATGCACACGAAAGCTCATACCAATTACAAACTTAGTTGGTCTCTAAGGTGCTACTGGAAGGGGAAAAAAATTATTTTGTTTCAACTATGGCAGACCAACACGGCTACCTACCTGTATCATGAAATTAAACATATAAACCAGACAGTTCAAACTGATATGCTTGAAATTCAATTTTAACCAGTTTGCAGAGAAGTCCCTTTTCAGAGCAGCAACTTTGTCTCTGCTGGAGATTCCTCTGCAGTCAGGCAGTATCAGACAACCAGAAACACAGGAAGCTGTTCCAGGAAGAGAATATCTCAGGGGTAGGATATCTCAGGGGCCTAGGAACTGCAACCATGTGAAAAAGCATGACCACGAAAAGCAGAATTTGGCTAGCATGTGTCGGGAAAACTGAATGGCTGTAAGCACCAGGGCGAAAACAACAAAGCCTTTACGGAGAAGCCCTTTGCTGCTTCCTTGAATCAGAACAAACCTCCCAATGTGGAAATGCGCTGAGAACCAGTGTGCATATGCTGCAGAATTGCAGCCAATCGGAGCTTTCCAACAAGTGCAAGCACAGCAAAACCAAGCATATGTCAACAATAAAAAAGTCAAGAGCTATACATGCACTTTGTGTCCACTCAGTCTTTACAGTCTTAACCAATTCCCACCCCGCACTCCCTCCTCCCAGATAACTGCAGTGAGGTTTTATTCCAAAGATGGCTAAATGGGGTCTAGGCCTTGGTTCTCAGACTGTGGGTTGGAACACCCTACCCTCGGGCTGTAGGCTTGGCGTGGGTTCGTGAGACACCTGCAAGGGTTTGGTTGCAAGGCTTGCTGTTATGGGACTGATCCACTGTAGCTGGAAGACAAGTAGTGACTAAAGGAACCTTCAGCTTGCCCCCCACCATTTTTATTTTTATTTTAGCAATTGTGCAAGCAATACCAGGAGAAAGGAAATGTTCAGTCACTGTCCTGTGACTTGATGCAAGGCAGGTCCCAGCAATGCCAACTAAGGGCATGAGTGGATGAGGGAAACTGATCAGCACTCATGCCGAAATTGTCTAATACCCCTCCTGTCATATGCATGTTTATTTCTGGAAGGGCCATAGCTCACTGGTAGAGCTCACTGCTTTGCATGCAGATGGTCCCAGGTTCAATCTCAGGGAATATCTGAAACCCTGGAGAGCCACTGCTAGACATGGAGCTAGATGAACCAATGGTCTGACTCAGTAAAATGCAGCTTTCTATGAGCCTATGCATGTGGTTCCTGGGCCATACAGCTGGTATGGTGCAGGATTAGGGGTCCTGGACAAATTGTTGAGAGTGTGGGGGGATGAGTTTAGAAGAGTAGGTAAATTCAAAATGCATTTGCTTTTGTAATAATAGAATAGAAGGCCCATGGAATATTTTCAGGTGCCTGGCTTTTTCTTGTTTGGTTTTTTTAATGGCTTGCGGGGTGAAGAGCGCAATCCCGAGACAAGTGGCGAGCTGGGAACAAAACAGCAGCCGAAGACCACTGCTCCATCTGCATGCATTCAGGCAATGTGTTGCGCATTCGCCCTCCAGAGCTGCCAAACAAGTCTCCACCTGGGAGAGGATGCTTTTTTGTTGACATCTCAGGTTGCCCGCTCGCTGCCATTGGTGGGTGGTTTCCCCCCCCCCCCGAAAGGGAGGGGTCCGCCTGCAAGCAGAGGCTGGGGATGCTGCCCCCTGTCACATGATGGAAATTTCCACTCTTTCCGAAAGAGAGGAAAGGGAAGAAAGGAGTGAGAGGGAGAGGGTCTCTGCCCACACTTTCTTTGCGTGTCTTCTGAGCAACAACATCCTCATGTCCCAAGTGCCTCTTCCTAAAAGAATTCGCCAGCATTCAAGGTGAGTAACTCACTGGAGACTTTACTCTCTTTCTCGATGAAATACTAAGCGGCTTTAAAGCTCCCGATGAGCTGCTTTATTTTTCTTCCCAAGGAATTACAGACGAGACAGCACAGCCAGATAATAGACTTTACCGATCTACAGGTATCTTTCTGTGTCCCCCGCAGGGAGGCTGCTGGGCGGCTGGAGCTTAGAAACGAGTGTCTCTCTCTCGGAATACCGGGTTGGCTTTTCCCATTTCAAACCATCCCGCGTAGTTGGCGGGTGGCCGCAGCTGCGTGTGTGTGTATGTGTGCGCGCGTGTGGGACTGCCAACCACGTCTGATCGAGGCTCTCGCGATCGGAGAAGGTGGGGGGGTGAGAAGAAGGGGCTTCCAGCTGACAGGCAGAGCCCTTCTGGGTGCCTACGTTTCTCACGCGCGTCGCTCTCCGCCATGAGAGGAGCGTTCAGACGTGATCGGTTCCGTGTCAACTCTTGAGCTGACGAGCGCGCGAGCGTAGAGAGGAGGGGAGAGGCGCGGAAAGTCGGTTGTGGCAAGGAAATGAGGTGGTGCTGGAGAGACGGGGTGCCAGGGTCCCATCTTAGTGGGTGGAGGCGGAATGGATATTGATGATCCAAAGCATATGGGGAAGAAGTAAGGTAAAGTTGAGTCTCGGCCGGCCAGACGCTGCAATGAGGTTTAACTAAATAGTTGGGTACAGGAAGGCGAGGATTGCTGCAGCCTGGTTTGCACGATGACACCCCCCCCCCCAAAAAAAAGCTCCGAATGTCCTTTATTCAATAAGAAAGGCGCTCCAAAACAATCAGCAGTTTACTGTGGCAACCAAGTGCAGCCGCAGCTTCCTGGATTAGATATGCGTTTCCCTCGTCTCCCTCCCTGATCGTGCCTCCCACGAAGCGTGGTTCCCCCTCCCGCCTTCCCTCGGCTGCACTAGGCCCCCGACGGCTGGAGAGGAGGAGCCTCGCACGGGAAGGTCTCTTGCGCACGCGCTCCTCTCTCCGAGCGAGCGGGGAGCCCCCTGCGCCTAGCCGCCCGCTTCCTTTGTCTCCGCCCGGGAGACGCTCGCGGCTCCGAGGCCGAGCTCCGTCTGGGCGCGTGGAGTGCGCGGCGAGGAAGCCGCTTTGCGGGCGCGTGAGGCGGCAGGCGGGCGCTCGCGGCCTCCCGCTTGCTTGGTCGAGGGGGAGAGGGAGAGCGCCGCTTTGCTCCCTCCAAACGGCCCGAGGCGAGCTGAGTTGCGCTAGGAGGCTTCTCCCTCTGGGGGGCGCTGCAGAGCAACAGGCGCCATTTGTTAGAACACACGGAGGGCCTCGACTCGGGTTGGATGTGCTGCAGATCAGCTCCCTCTTTGCCTTCAGGCCCCGAGGGCGACAGGCGTCAGGCTTCCTGGAGGGATCTAGCTAGCCATTGGTATAACAGAATTCTGGAGGAGATGGGCTTCTTGTGTTGTGACATGCGTGGCTTCCCAAGCTTGTAGCCCCAGCTTTCATTTGAGTGGAAGGACTATTGCTGGCAAACTAGCTAAGCTTTCCTGGGTAAGAATTGCCCAGCTAGCAGCCTGTGTGTCTTTCCCTGGGCACCTGAAGGAGTGGAATTGGGGATCATGTGAAAGGTCCTATTATCCCCCCACCAGCGATTTGAAGAAGGGACCTTGAGCTTGTCTATCTAGAAAGCAGGTGTGTCTGGGCATTTCCGCATACACCCCCAGTCTGTGGGTCTGATTTTGCATCAATTCTGTCATAAATTTGTTCTGCAAGTCATAGCCACCGATGTGAAGTGGCCTTGTTAGATAGGGCAGTGGAAAATGGCAACGAAAATAGCAAAGCTCCTGCGAACTGAAACAAAATGTTGCATTGCTCCTGCAAAAGCGGGAAACAAAATGTTGCATTGCTCCCACAAAACAAATAAATGTTGCTCCTTTTAATGTTCTAGCCACCGAGCCATGTTTTTTCCCCCCGAACACCCCATTTCACCACCAGGTCAACAGACTTTCAGTATTCCCTGGCTACTGTACTTTGCAGTTCTCCTGGGCTGTTTTGAGGGAGGTCAAGAAGTCGTATTCCATTCCAATCTCTCCCCCCCCCCCGTTTTGTTTTTAACTTTTGCAAATAATTGATGTACTAGGAGTCAGGCGGGGGGGGAGCTACTTTGCACCTGCCATTCCCAGAGCAAATAGTTCCGGAGAGTAAGAGAAGCTAGTCAGGAGGAAGACTTCTACTGCAATCCTATGTATGTCCTGGTCCCACTACTATTACAACAGCCTTGCAAACAAGTCTTCAACATACTAGCCCATCTGACTACACATGTGCATTGAAGGCCTTCAAAAGTCCATCCCAAAATACTCAAATGCTCTTCCAGTTTGCTGCTACTTATTGTATTATTCCATCCTGTCTGAAGGGAATTCTTTTTGATTTGCAGCTCTAAATTAAATGTTAAGTAAATGCATAAATAGGGATGGACAAATATGTCTCTAAGTTTCTCATTTTCCCATTCTTAAATTCAGTTTTCCACATTTCCAAGCAATATGCCTTAAAAAAAGAACCCTTAAAAAAATCATTTTTTGTACATTTTCTCTTAATATATTTTTGTAGTCAAAACAAAATAAAATAAAAAATTCCTTCCAGTAGCACCTTAGAGACCATCTAAGTTTGTTCTTGGTGCATACACGAAAGCTCATACCAAGAACAAACTTAGTTGGTCTTTAAGGTGCTACTGGAAGGAATTTTTTATTTTATTTTGTTTTGACTATGGCAGACCAACACGGCTACCTACCTGTAACTGGAACTATATTTTTGTACGCAGTTTCAACTAATACACATTTTTGCAATCAGTTTTCCCCAATATAATGCATTTTTATGTAAACTGTCATGAATATATGCCTTTTTATTCACACTTGCCCCTAATATATGCATTTGTTGGAGAATAAATAATTTGGAGAAGGGCTAATTTCAAAGGATAGCTGTGTACACATTTGGTTTGAGTAGTGCAACTTAGGTAGTTTCTTGTTAAAAGTGCAAATAAATGGAATGTCTCCCCTGTCCCTATGCATATATAAGGACATTTTTCTGCTTTGGAGTAAACCTTTACAGAAAAAGGAAACCATTGAGAAAATAACTGGCTCCAGAAGAGGAAGAGAGATAAGAAGGCAAGTTTGAGCTGCAGGATCGCTAGAAAGAACCGAGCGTATTTTCCTGTATCATTTTTATCTATTTAGTCCTGATAGACATAGTTGAAGGAACATTTTCAGGTGTGATATTGCTATACAAAAGCACAGATCTTAGCTGAGGAACTAAAATGACAGCAGGCTATATTTTGTTGCATGGTGTGTGTGTATGTGTGTGTTATATACAGTGTCAGTGCCGGGCTCTTTTGTACCCTATGTAAGGCTAACTGCTTGCGCCCCTGCAAAATAATAACAATAATGCTAACTTCAATTTTTCAAAAACATGTCTTGTAGATATGATAAACTTCTTCAAAATATAAAGAAAAGCAAAACATTACCAGAAACGTTATAAGATATAACAAAAACTATCGGTATAAAACTGTCCCTCAAAGACCAGTTTCTGCACCACTCTGAGATTTCCCACCCTAGGCAATGGTCCATTTGGCCTAATGATAGCACAGGCCCTGGTGATCTATAAAATGTGGAAATGATAGCGATCTTTCAAACAGTCCTCTATGTTTCTTCCAAAAGGTCCTCTGTTTCTTAGAAGCAGCATGACAGCTATGTGATGTGGAGGTTGCCATGGTGAATCTACAGCCTTTATTTAATGTTGTACCAAAGTAAACAGCCACATCATTGCAGCCATCTCTGTTCATCGCTAGTTGCCTCCCTCCACCCCTTGTTTTTATCTGGAGGTTGTCTTCTGAGGAAGTCCAAGCAAAAGAAGAAGAAGAGAAGAAAGCAGTAGTTGAAAACAGAATCAACACTTTTTTAAAGCAGCCATTGTTTTTATAGGTGTTTTAGATATACTTCAGCTTAAAAGATGCAACTTTGCCCACTGCTGCTGCAGGGTGGCCTTTGTTGTTTACGAGGAGGCTTGCTCAATATCTCATGCCCCTTCAAGTAAAGCAGGCTAGGAATATAGTTTGATCGGGTTATATACATTTTTTTAAAGTCGGGTCCACTCTTTCTATTGCTCCCCCAATATACTGAAAATTCACCTGACATAAGCGGTAGGTGTTCAACTTATTGGGGGTTGATGGGGAGGAAGATGTATGTGGAGAGAAGATGTAATTAAATTCACAAGTCACACTCCCTCCTCCAGTGTTGGCCAACTCACAAGCCCTCGCCTTCCCCAAAATAGTGGCTTAGCAGGCCACTATGTGGGGAGGCAGGTTGCCTCTCCCCTATAATGTGTGGTGGGTGAACACTTCCTTCTGCTGTGAGAGGATATTCCAGATATTCTGCCTGTTAATTAGCAGGAGGAACTGAAAAATGGGGGTGGAGACACTGCTTCAGGTATACCTGAACGGTCAAGGCCATTTAGGGCTTTAAAGGTCAGCACCAACACTTTGAATTATGCTTGGAAACATACTGGGAACCAATGTAGGTCTTTCAGGACTAGTGTTATATGGTCTCGGCAGCCACTCCCAGTCACCAGTCAAGCTGCCACAATGGCCTTTTCACTTGTGGGCAAAGGAAACATGGGCCCTGCCTTCCCCACAAGAGTAACCTTAGGGAGGGACATAAAAACATATGAGGGAGCACTGCATGGTCAGGCCAATGGCCTGTTATAATCCAGCATTCCTTCCCACCATGGCTAACCCTGTGCCTATGGAAGCCTGAAAGCAGGAGGTTAAGAGCATCAGCACTGTCCCCATCTGCAATTTTCAGCAGCTGGTTGGAAGAAGAAGATAAACTGCAGTCGTTTTAATGGAGACATACTTGTTAATCCATAGTACTGCTTATAAATTTGGATATATTGGGCCACTATTGGGCATGTTTTGTACCTGTGGACTGGCTGCTTAGTGCATCTACGTAGAAATGTCTCCTGTGCAATGATTCTGCATTTATGACAAACTTAAAAGTCCAGAGCTATATAGAAACTTGAATCTTAAGTGCTCTAAGCTCCATTTGTTTCAAAGGTTCTGGCACAGCGAGCCACTTTGAGAAGTCGGCTGTGTGCTATTATGCATTAGTGATCCAGTTAATGTGTACTTTCAATGACTATTTAGGCTCTAGAGAACAGTCATAGATTAAATTACATTTTTAGAAAGAGAGCTCTTCATTAGAAATTCATTTTATTCATTTTGGATATGTGAGGGATGGGACATTTTTAGGCAATCCAATGATATTTCTGAGGATTTGTTTTTCTTGTTCTGTGAACAAGAGTAAGAGCTGCATATGTTACGTAAGTCTTAATAAAGTATTCTTTTGTATATTACCAATAAACATTGTATATGCAAACCGGCTGACATGGGAATAGGCTATAGAGATATATCTAAATCTATCCCTGCTTTGTTCTGGAAAATCTGAATGGATGGAACATGTTGTTGTTTCAACTGACTATATGGGAAGCTGTTGAAGACTGCTGAGCAAGCCATTCTTTCTCAGCAGTCCGGTAATGATGAGCGGAAAAGAAGTTGGGGGGGTAAGAGGGAGAGAGATATTCAGGTAACTCAGGTTTCCCTGATGAAGTCACTTACGCAGTCATTGTATGGTGGAACTGGATCATATGAAGGTTCCCAGTACACAGTGCAGTTTTGGAAAGTCGCAGAAAACCTACCATAGTGGATTTTTGTCACACCTCATATCACTCCTAAGACAGGAAGCTAGGCATGTCTCTGGTACTCCTATACAGTCAGAAACATGCAGAAATCCAGATTCTATTTTGTTGTTGTTCAGCAGTTCGTTCAGTCTGTCCGTCGTGACCCCATGGACCAGAGCACGCCAGGCACCCCTATCCCCCACTGCCTCCCGCAGTTTGGTCAAACTCATGCCAGTCGCTTCGAGAACACTGTCCAACCATCTCGTCCTCGGTCGCCCCCTTCTCCTTGTGCCCTCCATCTTTCCCAACATCAAGGTCTTTTCCAGGGAGTCTTCTCTTCTCATGAGGTGGCCAAAGTACTGGAGCCTCAGCTTCAGGATCTGCCCTTCCAGTGAGCACTCAGGGCTGATTTCTTTAAGGGTGGATAAGTTTGATCTTTTTGCACCATAATTCAAAAGCATCAATTCTTTGGCGACCAGTCTTCTTTATGGTCCAGCTCTCACTTCTTTTTGGTTCAGATTCTATAACCTAGTCTAATTTACCTAGGTAGAAATCTACCAATATTCTAGGTAATATTCACTCAACCACACTCACTGCTTCACAGGCACCTGACTTGAGGCTATGTCCACATATCAACCAGGGTTCTTTTAAGGGTTTTGTTATCACTAAGAAATCATGCCACATTTATACAGGCACAAGCAAAAGTAATTTTTGTACAGTGGTGCCCCGCTAGACGAAAATAATTTCCATCATGTGACAGGGGGCAGCGTTTTTTTCATCTAGCGAAGCGGCAATGACAGCCATGCTCCGCTAAACGAGAAAAAAAAAGACGAAAATTTTTCGTCTTGCGAAGCAGCCCCATAGACTTTTTCGTCTTGCGGGGCAGCTTCCGCTAGACGAATACCGTTCGTCTAGCGAGTTTTTCGTCTAGCGAGGCACCACTTATTATGATAGGATTTTTGGGAAAGCAACTTCTAAAAATAGTAATATGTATTCTTAAAACTTGCAGTGCCTATTTTGTCTTCCATTTTCTTAGTGAAATTTAAGGTTTTCTCACACTTTTTTTTTAAGCTTAGCAAGCAAACCCCACCATATGTCACTGTTTAGTACTTTTCTTCAAAAAAGCATTGTCTAGAATAAATGGTTGACATACACCCATTAATGATTAGCTTTTTTAATTCATAAAATAAATGCATACTCTGTCTTGGGGATTTCTTGTGAAACTGATGGAAGAAGAGAGAAGAATCTTGAGTCCAACGCAGGGAACCCCAGAAAATGACCAAATAATGTACTACACAGGGACTCAGTCACACATTTGTTCAACTGACAGTGTGCATGTCTATTCAGAAGTAAGTCCCATTGAATTTAATGGGACTTACTCTCAAGCAAGTGTACATAGGTCTTCAGTCCAAATTGTGCTTTATCATGTAACTGCAAGCACATTCTTAATAAGATGCTGATTTTATAATAGATGAGTATGAACATAATTTGCATTGCATTACAATACAATACATAAATGAGTCGGACCATGCTATGATTTGTTAGCAAAAATGAGTTTAATGGAATAATCTTTTAATAAATGCATTTTATTCAGAATGACATTTGCCTTCAATAGATCATTTAATAAAACATTTTGAAAAGTCACCATGCAAATTAGCTTATACCCTCTGGTGGCTAAAGAGTGTACATTGCTAGTCCTGAGGTTATTTAATCCAGAAGAAAAGCAACTCATCCCTGCCTGCCTATCCTTTCAGTTTTAGCAATCTGTTCTGATGCAAAGCAGGAATGAGAAAGCTCCCAGCACCACTGCCAACCTGCCCATCAACAGAAGGGTACACTGAGTCTGCTACCAAAATAAACCATCTGCAAATATCAGAGAACAGATTTTGAAGGAGGCCCGTTAACATGTAGCCATGAGAACTGGATATACCGTATTTTTTGCTCCATAAGACACACTTTTTCTCTCCGAAAAGGTAAGGGAAAAAGTTGGAGCGTCTTATGGAGCGAAGGCTCCCTGTCGAGCAAGCTGCGAGAGGCGGCGGGCGGTGGTGGGCAGCGGAGGAGATGCTGCTGGATCCTCCCCACCACCTCCGTTCCCAAAAACAAGGGAACGGAGGTTGTGGGGTGGATCCAGCAGCAGCTGCTGCTCTCCCCGCTGCAGATTCCCCTCCTCCACGTTCAGCGGGGGGTGGGGGATGGCAGCGGAGAAGCTGCTGGATCCTCCCCACCACCTCCGTTCACAAAAACAGGCTTGAAAAACAGTGTTCACAGGCAGCAATAATAAAATATTGGGGGGTGATATACCAGTTTGGCCAAACTGGGAGAGGCAGTGAAGGATAGGCGTGCCTGGCGTGCTCTGGTCCATGGGGTCATGAAGAGTCGGACGCGACTGAACGACTGAACAACAACAATACCAGTTGTTTATTAAATACAGTCGTTTAGTACAACATTTTATTCAGAATATTTTTTTTCTTGTTTTCCTCCTCTAAAAACTAATTGCGTCTTGTGGTCCGGAGCGTCCAATGGAGCGAAAAATACGGTATCCAAGACCATGAAAAGTTCCAGCCTAAAGAGTCTAACCTCCACATTAACATACCAAATGCCACTCACAACATACATTCCTTTTTCCATATTGTGGCAGCGATGTGGAAGAGCTACCTGGTCCAGAAACGCTTCCTTGCTATTGTCACTTTCTTGCTTTCCTATCTCAACTCCTGCCACTTGGAATGAGAAACACATGCCACGTGTGATATTCCTACCACATTTCAAATTAGACACATGCAGCCCATCAACAGTCTCTATATACAGAAATCTTTCCCTTTCCTCAGAAGCCCATGGCTCCTCTGTCACAAGCGTTTTAGAAATAATTTAAATTAGGAATCCTAGGGAATAATACAATCATCTGAAAAATAAAATAAAATAATGAGTGGAAGGTGTATCCAACACACTAGTTTTAATGCGAAATGTAACTCACAATGGATTACTTCTTGCTATTGATAAAAACATCTGTGAAGACTTTTTTTGATAGGCAGGCTAAACACACACACACACACACACACACTGGTGTATCATCATATTTAAATAGTGCCTGTGAGAAAGGATTCAGGAACAAATATGTACCAAAGCACCGGGCAGCCGTACTTGTGGAGTTCAAGCTAAGCAACATCTGTTGCAAAGTCTCATAATGGGCTTGTTTTCTTAGATTTTTCTCCCCAAGGGGGTCATGGACACAACCTTGCAAATTGTGTTCCTGAGATTTACAAAATTGCTAATCAGCATTAGCCCAAAATTACACCATTGTGTCATAAACACAGTGCAAGGACTTTCTGATACAGGAAAATGCATTTGCTACCAAAATATCCTTGCTCTTTTTTCTACTTATTTTTTGCATAGGCCATTTGAGCAGGGCACCCATTTCATGATGATCCATTGCTACATGGAAAAAATACAATTAAAAGACATTGGACCTCTTTTTATTATTATTATTTCTTTGGGGAAAAAACAAGCAAACATTGTCCTGTCAAAATATGGAAAACTTGCTTAACAATAGTTGCAAGGGAATATATTTTTAAAAAATTGTCCAGTAGCACCTTAGAGACCAACTAAGTTTGTTCTTGGTATAAGCTTTTGTGTGCATGCACACTTCTTCGGATACCTTAGTTGCAAGGGTGCATTTTCGTGGACATTTCTCCCACATGATCATTGCAAACATTATTGTGGCTTTGGTGGTAGCTACAGGAAGCACACCTGGATCTTAACTGTCCAGCTCCATCCTCTTTCCCCACCCTACAAATATTTGCCAAAGCTGTGGGGGTGGGTGGAGGGGAATTAAATATCGTGTGGCAGAAATAATGGGTGGAGAGGAGAGGGCATGAGAAGGGTAGTTGGAGAAACAGGATTAGAAACCTCCTCCTCCTCCTCCTCCTTTAAAAAAAAATCCCAATTTCCTTTGTAAAGAAATAATGGGCTATTGTACAAGTTCCTACATGCCTGGCACATTCTGCTAAGCGTAACCAGTAGAATTATTTTAGCCAAAAGGTTTTCTTAGCAGATTGAAGGCAAACATCATTTAGAAGAGTGCAGCATTGCCAAATTCAGGTTTCTCTCCAATCTGCCGTGTATTGCATAACACAAGGAGGGTGTTGCTTCACAGAGCTTACATCACTTTTGAACTGGTCGCTTTCTCCCCTCTCTGCTGACGACCAAAAGCAAAGCCTCTGGTCCTTTATCGTTTATCATACACCTCTGGGCTGACCTCGGCCGAAAAGGTTGCCCCCAGGGTTTTCTCACTGCGGTTCTCTTCGCCCAGCTGATTGTCGGGAGGGTGCTGTTTGTCCTCTGCATAGTATCGATCAGGCCTTGCCGGGTACGGCCTGGAGGAACATGGGTTCAAGACACTGCTGCCCAGCCATGAACTCTTTGGATGAGTCACAGACTTCTTATCAGCAACTGATCTCTTGGCAACGGGCTGGATCTTTTTACTGGCTCGATCACATTAGTCAGCACGGGAATTAAGCATTAACTTTTTCCCGAACAGGACTTCATCTTCGTTCAAAATGCCAGGTCATATGCTCAAGAATCAAGCTGCGGTGTTTCGCATGTGGGGGGGGGGACTGGGATTGGGAGGTGGGGTGGAGGGGCGGGTGCCGTGGAGTAATAGCTCAAACACTTTGTGCTCTAGAAGTAGTTTCTCCCCATCCCACAAATGAACCATCTGCTTGAGGAGTTGAGGAGTGGTAAGAGTTGTGCCGATTGTAGGTTCAGGAGTGGGGTTGTCACTTAGGACAAGATGCCCTCGGTGGGCCCCCTTCTCCTCACTGGCATCACAACTGCCAAAGGGAAAGGCAACTTAGGAAATGCTCTCCCTTTGCCTGCTTGGCACTTCTGAATAAAGACAGGCATTTTATGCATGCTTTTCCGCAGTCAAATGATTCCTACACAGCATCCATAACAATGGTTGCTGTCCCACCATTGGGCACTGTTGACTATGTGATGTCAGGAATGGCCTTTTCACTGATGGCATGCCAGTTTTAGAATATCTTTCCCTTTAAAATAGGGACTTGGTGCCTAATCTTTTCCTCACTTCAGTGCCTAGTGAAAACCTATGCGTTTGCAGAGGAATTTTCCGAGGATATCAGTTTTCATTACTTATTGCTAGAGCCCACTCTGCATTTGGAAGATTTTGGTTTTAATTAGACTTGTCTTATCTGCCTTTGTAATTAAGTGGGTTTATTACTGTGATTGTTTAATTGAAACGAGTTGTAGTCACATTGAGCTTGTTTATAATGAAGGGCAATTTAGAGATATTCTAAATAAATGTATAAATATAATAACAAATCTACAGAAAAGGTCGGCGTATTGGATAGAATGAGGTGATAGAATCAGAAACCAACATTATTCTAAACTTATATGTGGAATAATGGCTGATGCCTGTTGTTTTTTTAAATGAGGAAAAGCCACAAAATGAAACATGTTTGTTGAGTGTAAAAATATTCTTTTGCTAGTGGTGCACTTAGGTAATTTTAGACTCTGGGCTTAACAGGAGATGCTTTTTAAAAAGATGGTAATGTGTGTTATTTCAATGTGGCAAGTGAGCCTTGATTTTTTGGGGGGAGGGGGGAACCTGCTCATTCTGCTGAGTTGGGTTCTACATATCCACCCCAATGTGGATATGGTGGCATTACTAAATATATCCTTGATTATTATTATTTTTTTGAATATATACTTTGTGAAGTTTGCGTTTCATTAAAATCACAGGCAAACTTGTGAAAATGACAGAGTGAAAACTTGGTTTCTTTCTGTTGTGCCACATTCCAAAGGAAGTTGTTTTGTTTTGTTTGTCATCTTCAAATCATTGTAAGGCTAATTGACAACAATTTTGGCATCTCTCGGTTTTTAATTTTTCCAGTCTTAAGTTCCACATTTCCACATCAGATCACAAACTGCTATTTTTCTGAAGTCCTCATGAAAATTCATCATCAGCGTTTTAGTGTGAATATCTTCTAAATTTCAAATTTTCATGAAATGCAGCTTAATGTATTGCATTTTTAATGTTGTCTTCACTATATATACATTTTAGGGCACGTTTTACCCTAGCAAATGCATTTTTTGGCTGGAGAACTGCATTTCAAAATTAGGAGAATTGTCAGTTTTGAAGAGCTGTGTTTCTCTTTGCATATTGTTTCTGGAAGTGCGAATTAAGTAGGTTTGCCTTCAATTGAGAACCCAACTGAATTTACTCAGACTAATGTATCTGGCAAAAACCTTAACTTGTCAAATGCTAGATGTTGACCAAACTGCACTTCCCTTCTCATTCTGTGAATACTTAAATGGCTTCCCCAGAGCCCATTCCCTTCTCTCAAGGCAGGCATTTCCCCGATGACACTTTTTCACAGCTGGAGAAGTGTTGTGTTGTGTCTTTGCTGCTGGTACACAGAAGGAGCTTGTCTAAGGTAGTATATACCCTTGAGGGAATAGAGTTTCAAGACTAGAGCGCGATGTGTGACCAGCTTTAATGCAGACCCCCTAATCCATATTTTACTCTTTGGAATCAAATGCACATTCGGGGTGTAGGGGCAGAATTAGATGTCACAGTCCTCCTGGGAGTGGACCACTTCAGACTACGAGGGATGGAGGGACGAAAATGTTTGAATGTTTACCCCTATAAAAATCACAGTGTTGCGAGTGGAACTCCAGCATATAACAGAGAACAGTTTTAGACTATTCTCCTGCTGGTTTTCTACCTATAATTTGTTTTTAATGTTACACTGTGTCCAGCTACATGATTTCCCAATGGGCAGTCAGAAATTGGACTGATCCAAAATGGCTACCTTACCTGATATTTCCAAATTTATTGATTGTTCCTAAATCTGTAATCTGTAAATCTGTAATCATCACTGGTTTTCCATGGCACTGATGGTAAAAAGGTAAAGGTAAAGGGACCCCTGACCATTAGGTCCAGTCGCGGACGACTCTGGGGTTGCAGAACTCATATCACTTTACTGGCCAAGGGAACTGCTGTATAGCTTCCAGGTCCTGTGGCCAGCATGACTAAGTCGCTTCTGGCAAACCAGAGCAGTGCACAGAAACGCCATTTACCTTCCCGCCAGAGCGGTACCCATTTATCTACTTGCACTTTTTTTTTAATCTACTTGCACTTTGACGTGCTTTTGAACTGCTAGGTTGGCAGGAGCAGGGACCGAGCAACGGGAGCTCACCCTGTCACGGGGATTCAAACTGCCGACCTTCTGATCGGCAAGCCCTAGGTTCTGTGGTTTAGACCACATTGTTCCTAAATCTGTAATCATCACTGGTTTTCCATGGAACCAGGATGGCACTGATGGTAGATCACAGAAATTAGAATGAATGCTGTTATGCGGGTAGAGAACTGCCATAACTATTGATATATCCTGGGTTCTGGTTATATTGTGGTTGGATTCAAAGGGGTTTGGCTGTTTGCAAAGTGTTGTGCAAGAGTTGTGCCCTAATCCCATTGATTTCCCCCCTTGCCCTGCAGCCCTTTCCACCCGTCCCTCATAGTTCTAGAGAGTCTCCTGGTTTTGAAGAGTACAACTTCTCAGATGTAAGTCCCCTTGACTTCAGTGGAACTGACTCCCAGGTGATTGTATGTACTCTACACTGTATAGTGTTAAAACCTCAAAAGCAAACTTTCAGAGGTGGTAGGGAGATGCCCTGGGATAGGACAGCTTCATTGCACAAGCAATGAATCAATAAAATGATCAATAAAATGATCCAATTCAGCATTCTATTTTCTGAGTTTTACGTGTAAGGTATAAGGACAATATCAATACCAGATGCCAATGCCCAACTTCTGGAAATCAGGTATACTGCCACTGATCATGGAAGTTCACAACTCATATATTACCATGATTGGCTTATAGTAATATTTTTTTCCAGTGACATGTTAATTAGTGGCTTCTTGCAGCAAGCAATGTCATCATTAACTCTGCATTGTGTGAAAAGTACCTTGTTCTGTTGCTTTTGCTTCTCAACCTCTTTGAAAACCTCAGCAGAGCACTTTGCTTTTGAGGCAAGGAGCAAGATAAAAACAAGAGGAGCTGTTGACCTCTTGTAGCCTTGCTTTAGTCTACAGAAATTGTAATATCCAGAAAAAATACCTTATAATTCTTAAGCCGCTTCTTTGAAAGTAGTGTACAGATGAGTAAAATAGGCAGCCTACAGTTGAAAAAGTCTATGTCAGATCTTCTGCAGATGTGCCTTTTGTACAACTTCCAAGTCCAAAAAGCAAATAGCTCCAGTAGCAGTGATATTTGACCTGAACGTGCACCAGGATTTTTTTTTATCTTTTTCCTCTCTTTTTTTTTTTTAAAAAAAGAGCTGACGCAAGTATGACAAATGGAGGTGTTGGGTTATCTGCATTGATGATTGGTTTACCTGATACACTCCCATTTGCTTTTAAATCGTTGTCTAGCTCTAGAATGTCTTAAATGAGAAAACTCTGAAAGACAGGTGCCATTTTTAAATTAATAAGTTATAGCTTGGTGTGGAAATAAGAAAAAGAGAAAGAAAGAAAGAAAGAAAGAAAGAAAAGAAAGAAAGAAAGGTATTTTTGCAAGATTCATTGTGCTTTTAAGTAAGGAATCTTAAAATGAATATGAAATTAATAATTCACATTTAAATACAAACGGGTTGAAAAATATTCAGTAACAGATTTTATATGGTTATTTTTACTGCCAAATGTTCTTCAACCAGTTGGAACTTACTTTGCGTGTGTGTGTGTGTGTGTGTGTGTGTGTGTAGACATTCCATACAATCTCTGATTCTAAATTCTGAGATAATTTAGCTATCATTGGCTAGATTCGATTTATGTAGCTAATTATTACATTCACAATTGACAGAGGAAAAGGGGAGGGCCTTTGTGGCTCTCATTGAAATCTTGTCTGCAGTGTGATTGGCAAGTAATAGCGAGTTAAATTCCCATCAATCTAGAAACTGAAAATGATTAGATCCAATTCATCCAATTCATTGCTTCCAATTCATTTGCTTCTCTGTTTCCTTGCATTTCCTTCATGGACACAGGACAATATACAGGAGTTTCCTGGGTGGTCTCCCATTCAGTTGCTGATCAGACCAGAACTAGCTAAGTTTCTACAAAAATTGCTGTCTTCAGGCGATACCCCAAACCAATGCAATTTAGTTCTATGGAAGTCCATACCTGTAAAAACATGCAAGATTTACAACCTGCAAACATGGATGTATCAATCTATGGCTTGATAATTAGGTATGCTATTCAGGAAATGGGGCCCAACTCTTCATTGTATTTAAAGGAATGTAATATTTCTGTAAGGGATGCGGGTGGCACTGTGATCTAAACCACAGAGCCTAGGGCTTACCAATCAGAAGGTGGCGGTTCAAATCCCCACGATGGGGGTGAGCTCAGTCCCAGTCCCTGCCCACCTAGCAGTTCAAAGCACATCAAGTGCAAGTAGAATAAATCGGTACCCGCTCTGGTGGGAAGGTAAGTGGCATTTCCGTGCGTTGCTCTGGTTCGCCAGAAGCGGCTTTGTCATGCTGCCACATGACCTGGAAGCTGTCTGCGGACAAACGCCGGATCCCTCAGCCTATAGAGGAGACATAAGTGCCGCAACCCCCAGAGTCGTCCGCAACTGGACCTAATGGTCAGGGGTACCTTTACCTTTACCTAATATTTCTGTGGATGTGGTTTCTGCTATGGCTGGCCCATCCATAAGGCAAGGTGAGGCATCTGACTCAGGTGGCAGGATCCATAGGGGCAGCAGATGCAGCCTGCAAGGAATGCATGACCCACTGCTGCTGCTCTTGCCATGGTAGCAGTGACAGCAGATTCCCCCCCCATGCCACCTGTACAGCGTCCTCTTGGCAAATAGGAGGCACTGCTGGTCCCCTCCCAATCTTGTTCCCAATTTACCGTTAGATCTTTATTCCCCACTTGCTCCTGATGTGGCTCTTCACTTATCCCTTCTTCCCCGGTGGGAGAGCACCATTTTGCAGTCTTGCCTGGATACCACTGCACGCTTGCAGAACCCATGGCCAGGGCAGATTTTGGTAATCTTTTGTAATATGGCACCCTGAGTGAGGCTAAAATTTCGTGCCCCCAATGCATCTTCTCAGTTATGGATCTTTTCAACTTTGCGCCCATTGACTTGGCTTCCTGTGTAGGGGTACGTCAAGGCTCCAGGAAAGCTATACCTCCCCTGGTTGTAGCAAGAGCAGAGGAAACAAAGTAGAGTCCTTTTTAATGAGTTTTATTCAATCCTAATAGTGAGAGACAAAACAACGCAGCAAGCCTTAATAACGGCGTTGCTCCTAACTGGGCTCCTCCTTTCTAGCAACAGCATTCTTCCCTTACAGAGGCCACTCGTGATCAAATGTCTTTGAGTCCTTTGTTCCTGTACTCTTAACAAACACCACGTTCTGGGAGAAGGGGGATCAGAAATACTCTCCAGTGACAATGTGTCATCTGGCTGCCCTGCCGCAGTTTCCCACCCTTTTCCAACTTTTCTGTTAATCTCTCTATGAGCTGTGACTTTCCTCAAAGCCCTCAAAGCTCTGCTGTAAATCAAGGCTGTCTCCCTCTTCTCCTGCAATGTCAGGAGAAGGGGGGGGGTGATTTCCACCATTCTCCTCTCCTCCATCTCGCCCTCTTGAGTCCGATCCCTGATAGGGAACTGCTTGAATCCAATGCTGCCATGGCTCCAGATAACTCCTAGATTATGCAGTTCCAGGATATGCCTACATAATACTTCCAACTCCTTTGAAACCAGATGGGGCATAAACCTAGGAAGCTCCCAGAACCAAATGGTCTTTCAAAGTATCATTGCTTCGTGTTGACGCCTCCGTGCACCATGGGCAGAAATATCTGCAGTACTGGGTGAAACGTACAGCTTGCATTGATGGTACACAAACATAAATAATGTTATACTCCATTGAACAGCTTCAGAGTTTGCACGCACCAGCAAGGATTGCAGAGTTGTTAAGGTTTACTCAGGCTTTCCTTGAATCTGTTTACACAGCTAGAGCATCCCAGGCAATTATCCTATTCATGCTTAATGAAATGTAGGTCTCTCTTTAATAGTGATGACGTCTAAGTGAGGATTTTTATGACTGTATGCTTATTGCACTATTCTCTAATCAGAAGGAAAGCCCATATAGTTCAATAGCTCCCACGTCAATGAGTATAGGATTGCAACCTTAGTCACATTTTTTTTGTTCACCATCTTAGGTCAATCTCAGGTCACCATGTGCGTGCTATGAGTTTTGAACTCTGTCTGATGGCCTTGGTTACACTGTCAGGGTCACCTCTCCTGTGATGGACAGAGACAGGCAAGTGGACCGTGTTCAAAAGAGGCATTTTACTTTCTTTGAACTCAGTTTAGTTTGATTCTGTAAGCAAATCCAAGATAGAAGCAATTTAAGTGTTTCTCAGGTTGGAATAACACACTATAGGAAACAAGTCCTCCATTTCATTGTTGGACTAAAACAATATTGGCCTGAATCCAGCTTTAAATTTATTCAGCTAGTTGCAGAGACAACTGCTGACCACATATGGGATGCACAACTTGCATCCACATTGCAGAATGCACCCAGAAAATTTAGTATGCCCCAGACGAGCATGCGATATGGATCCACATCCAAGCATGCATTGATTTGCAAGTAAATCGGATGTGCACAACAAGACTGTGCCAAGGATCTGCCTTGCTAGATTGTAGCGATCATTTTTATCCTAATGCATTTTGCAAACCAGGGCTCAGCAAATTGGAAAAAGAAAAAGAAAACATTATAATGCCTTATAACATTGTGACACCAGATGGTGCAGTGGAGCTGAAATTGGAACTTCATGAAATGTTCCATTGTGAACTTTAAAACAGGTTGTTGTTTTTTTCCAGAGCATTCTAGAGCGTTTTTTATAACTATGTAGATGCAGTCCCAAAGCTATAGCAAAAGGGGGGAAATTTAAATAAATACTAATTGTCTATTATATATTACCCTAAATCTTTCTGTTGAATAATGTCAGTAAAAAAGAATTTAGCTATTTTTCCTCTGGAAGATTAATAATTTGAATAATTTGGAGACTTTTTAGCTAGTTTTTCTTTATGTACTTTTAAACTTTCTTTCAGCTGGCATTTTACTTTCAAATATGCTTACTGTCCTTTTAAGTTTAGATACAGATTTTGAATATGCCTCGGGTCATAATGCAATGTCATTCTGCTTGCCAGAGGGACAAAATAGCATGGCAAAGGCAACATAATTTTGTGTTGCTCTAACTGGAGTTCCTTGTATCTCAGCAATCAATCCTCTGAAATGTTAGCCTGGCTAGTTTTCTCTGACCTAATGCCAGATTAGGTGACCACTCTCACACAGCGACCGGAGTGATCACACAGAAAGCCATATGCAGTTTGCCTGTCTCTGGTAGGAAACTATATCAAACAGCACGGTGTTCTTTCCTTATGTTTTCTTTAAAAATGATACTGCAGGTTTTAATACAGGCTTTGCTATATGCTTTTCGATCTGAAGTCTTCTTTAACTTCTAGCCACTGGGTGGATACTGGAAAATATGCTAAAGTTCTCCGCACATCAACTTCAGTGTTTTCATGCTATAAATAAATATATGACAGGACGTTGTTGGGAACGGTATGTTTACACTCAACAAAATGGGTGACAGTTTTCTTGCTGTCGAGTGACTAATATTCCATGTGGAAAAATACGAAATTCTTATTAAACTTGGGGCAAAAGAAATTACAACTGCTTGTGCTGCTGAGATTTCTCATAATAACATTCAGCTCTGCAACATTTTAGAATGCTAAAATATAGTGTGGTGCTTTCAAGTTTAGGGACTTAATTTCTGGAACACTATATCCAATTAATGTGTTATACTGGTAGATATAGAGTGAAGTGTGATAGTTTCTTGGCTAACAACTATGTGATTCTGTTTCCTTGCCTGTGGTTATTCTCAGCAAATACCATGATTGTAAGTAATTGAGTATTTCTAAGCCATTGAAAAATGTGCCATTCAAATATTCTATAGGAATTAGAGTTTAGCATGTATCTGTGCATTTGGATCAGGAATGTAAACTGCTATCAGTGTCAATTAATTACAAATGCTAATCAAAATGACCATGCTGTAATAGATAGATAAAGATATAGATATTTAAAAAGAAACAGATGGAAATAATAATGAGCGCTCACACCTCCCTTTGTGACAGCCTTTGTGGGACCTTGCACAGCATCTCCCCGAACCATGTGGGATTCACCAGCTGGGGGGGGGGGCTGGCCCACCACCCTGTCACCTTAGTCATTCAGGATTCCCACCAAACCCCAGTTAAACCTACCAGAGGCTTGTTCAGTGGTGGGGCCAGCCGAGCGGACCTGAATGGGCAGGCTTCCCATTGGTCCGCTTGAGACTCCCCTATCCTATTAACCCTGAGGAGCCCCAGTTCCCTGGCTGGGAGAGATACACACCCAATGACTAAGCCAAGGTCTTCCTACGTCTGAACGGTTTAATAAAATTGTGGCCAATTTTGAATTCCATAACATGTTGTCACGAATTATTATTCCTTCTGGTGGTCTCTCAGGGTCGGGGGGGGTCTCCACCTGGGCACGCAATATATTATTTCATCAAATGGATGGTGGACAGTTTTGTGCAGACATCTTGAGTTGATGAATTTGTGGGTGGTTTTGCTATAACAATTTATGAAATTGTGGTGTGGTAAATGGGGAGGAAGAGAATCAGGTGTGCTGCCTTCAGCTCATTGGAGGAAAGGTGGGAATGCAAATGATGATGATGCCCTTCAGTCAAGTGCTGCAATCCTATTTAATGCAGGGCTTCACATGAATTCTCAAATACACATAGAGCTGTTGGGCATGTGGGTTCCCCATTCACATCAGTGAAAGGAGCTGACCTGTGTAGGCAAAAATAATGTTTGATCTTGTCTGACTACGTCAGTCGCTACATCAGGGCAGCTATACTGCAACTCTTTCAGATGGATCCTTGCAGTCCACCCATGCATTACACTAAATACCCTACATTCGTATGGCTCTTTCAGGTGTTTAAACTGCTTCACATGCGTGACCTACCTGTAAGCCTTATAACAACCCATTAGGGCAAATCACTATTTCTGATATTGTGGATGGGGACATGAAGATGTGTCAGGCTTCAGGGAATCTTATCCCCCTCCCTCATGGCTGGCAGCCAGAAATGGGAAAACAAGAAGTTCTTACCATGGTATTTTATTCAATATTCACAGAGAGAGCCGGATGATGCTGACTCTCAGATAATGGCGCTGCTCCGAGTAAAGTCCCGTCCCCCCCGTCTCTCCTATTCTATGTAATCCCTGTTCTGGCTGATCTGTGCTTTCTGCCGCTGAGCTTTCTGTTCTACTACTCTCAATGCTCACCTGGTCCTGGGAGGGAGGGGTCAGGAATGCTTTCCAAAGACACTGAGTCTGTCAGTTGTCTCTCCCCTGGTGCTTCTTCTTCTTCCTGCTGCTCTCCCAATATTTCCCAGCTTCTCCCCACTGCAGCCTCTGAACTATGACCTTCTGCAAACCACTGTTCTAAATCTATACTGTCCTCCTCTTATCGGGAATGTTCAGGAAGAGGGAGGGCAGTCCCCACCATTCCTCCTCAGTCCAGTCCCTGACAGGATGAGAGCAAGAGTGATTCAATAAAGTCACCTAGAAAGTTCATGACAGAGACAAGATTCAAACAGCATAGTTTCTAAGCCACTAAACTACAGTAGCTCTCTGCCAGAGATGAGTGGCCAAGAGCCCCAGACATGAAGAGAAAGTGCAAGGTCAATCAAAGAGGAGATCCACCTTGGAAGGATCCCAAACCCTCCAATCTTCCTATGTGCACACTGTGACCCAGTTCACAGATAATGCTCAGCCAACCCATGGATTAATGTGAACAAGCAAATGCACAGGTTCCCAGAGACAAGACTGTAGTCACATTGTTCCTTTTCCAGTCCTGCTGCTGCTGTGAATGAAGCCATGGGTTGCCTTAATGTTCACTCTGAGCCCAGACTCCATGGTTTATCTTGCTACAAGTTATGGCAAAGGTTGGTTCTGTGGTTGGTCTAGGGAAGATCAACCACAAGGCTGGGTCTGAATGTAACACTAAGACAAACAATGGTTTAGCTCATAGCAGTGCAGCAGCAATAGAATTGGGAGAGGAGCAAAGGGGTCGTGATCTTCTCTCTAAGAGCCGCCATTTTCTCATTGCTTCTTCTTTTCTTTTCTTTTTTCAGACTGCAATGCTTATTTCAGGGTGGGTTCCAAGCCACAAAATTACAAACAACACACCAGTAATCAAATCAACACTCCTCTTAAAAGCTAAAATTCAGGTTACATAAGCACATGAAATACAATTGCAGTTTACATCCCACAAACAATTAAGTGAATAGCCAGGTCTTAAGTTGTCAGAAGAATGAGACCAGTGATGGAGCCAATGAGCAGAGGGCATTCCACAGCCAGGATGAGATAGCACAGAAGGCCTTCCTCCATGTCTCCACATAATATACAGCTCCCACAGATGGAACATAGAAGAAAGCAGCCCTCCAACTGATTTGAATAGGCAGGCAAGAGAGTAAAGGGTGAAGTGCCCACTGAAGTATTGGGGGCACAAGCCATTGTAGCTTTAAACATAATGCTTCTAAGTCATAGTTAGTATTACCTGAGAACTGGTTCTATATATCTGCAAGATACAGCAAATTGTAGGACAGAGAGGTGATGGATTGGGAGTTAGAGTAGATTGACCTGACTGAAAAATATATAGCAAGTACAGTGGTACCTTGGGTTACAGACCCTTCAGGTTACAGATGCTTCAGGTTACAGACTCCGCTAACCCAGAAATAGTACCTCAGGTTAGGAACTTTGCTTCAGGATGAGAACAGAAATCGTGCTCTGGCGGCGCAGCGGCAGTGGGAGGCCCCATTAACTAAAGTGGTACCTCAGGTTAAGAACAGTTTCAGGTTAAGAACGGACCTCCAGAATGAATTAAGTTCTTAACCCGAGGTACCACTGTACTCAAAGAGAAAAGAAATGGGAAATTAGAGAGTAGTTGGAGATGACCTCAACAGGGAAGGCAGCTACTGTTTCCGTCAACAAAAGTATAACACAACTGATCACAGAACTGGGGAAACTGGAACTGTGGGCGGAGCAGCAATATCAATGTTTATTTGGGGATTCAGAGTTTGTGGTGTCTTGACTGACCACAACGTTTAATGATATTTGGGCACAGTGGGCCACTCCAGACATCCTTTCCACCAGAGTACCCCTCTGGATAGCAACAATTTGGTAACGTTGCAGAAGCATCACAAAACAACTAATAAAGGAGAAAAATTGTGGATGGTGCAGTATAAATTCACAACCAGCACATTAGTGGCATGTTGCAGAATACAATCACAAGAAAGTCACCAGTCTGGGGAGGCCCAAAGTCCAGATGAGGATAAAAGGAAGGGATTTGGACATTTGAGAGACTTTTGCCCTGAAGTCTCATTGGAACTTAGGCTGAAGTAGATGGGAGAACAGGGGAAATAAATAAATGTGGGTGAATCAATCATGTCTGTAGCCTTTTTTTGTCTTTGTTTATTGCACTAGTTCCCTTTGACCTTGCACTTTATCCTCATTAAGTTCAATCTTTTGATATTTCACTTGTCTCTGCTGTGGTGTTTCATAGCTCTTTGTCACTGGGCATTCCTCATCCCAGAGAGGATGTTAAGGTATCTAACTGACCAAATACCAGAAGATAGATATTGTCTCAAATACAGGTTGCTGTGCATCAGTAACTGATACACACACACACACACACACACACACACACACACTGCTTATTATGGGGGGATGCACCCCTAAACATTTGGCCTCATTGAGGGGCAGAATTTCAATAGGAGTAAGAAAATGAGAGTACCCCTAACAATTTTTTTTAGAAACAAAGCACTGTGCTTGTGTGTGTGTGTGTGTGTGTGTGTGTATCCCAAATGATACATAGAATCACTTCCAATGGCTGTTTAACTCTGACTCGACTTAATTCCATTATTTCAAGGGAATGACAGTCTCATCAATACCGTTGTTCAATCTTCCAATCAGAATCCTTAGTCCATCATATAAAATGGATTCCTTCTATAAGTGCAGCACCGCATGTGAAATCTCACCAGTCACCTAGTGAATTGCACACAGTATTGCCTATACTATGGGTAGATTCTTCATTGTCTTTTTAGGCAGATGCTGAGGTGTTTTTAAAAAAATAATAATAATTTGAGTGCATTCAATAGTTATTTTGAGCTACATTTTTAAATATCTACTTGTGGTGACTTGTGTTACTTATCATTCATATTATTTCCTCTTTTTTGCTCACATGGGTTCTTATATTATTATTTTTGTGAGCTTCCTTGACCCAGTTTTTAGATCCAGTTACAGGTGGGTAGCCGTGTTGGTCTGCCATAGTCAAAACAAAATAAAATTAAAAAATTCTTTCCAGTAGCACCTTAGAGACCAACTAAGTTTGTTCTTGTTATGAGCTTTCGTGTGCATGCACACTTCTTCAGATTCACACTTCTTCAGTTTTTAGAGGAAAGGTTGGCTGCAAATAAATAAATAAATGTGATATATTAATGATAATAGCAATGCTGAAGAAAGCACCTTCACCATTATATGTAATTCTTCCCTACATCGTTTTGAAAATAAACTCTGGATAGAATTCTAATTTACTCAGAATTTTCCTAGAGGGGAAATGTAGTTTTTAAAAAAACAAAACGAATATAAATCCGCGTGGTGCTCCCACATATTTTACCTAATTTGAGGAATTTTTTTAATGAAGTCTTTGGTTTTCTGTTTATAGAACGGAGTGTTCTGAGAGTCAACATATTGCGAAGGCGGAACCTTTAAAGCAGAAGGTACAGTTCTGTTGACACTGAAGACGCCTCGGGGGTTGTGTGTGTGTGCTTGAAATCGCTGACAGCTCAAATGGATCGCATGGAACTGCGAAAAGTCAACACAGACCTTGATGAGGAGAGCAACAGCGGCGACAGCACTGAAGACACCTATACCGATATGGGAGATCCAGAAAAGGCCACTATTAGCAGGTACAATTAATTGCCAGAATGAGAAGATAAAAAAAAAAGGCAAGCCCACCCACTCGGTCGTTACTTGAGGAACACACAGTTCTAAGTGGGTCACACATCACAAGATTTAATGATAATGTACACTGTTCTGCTTAGTATAGTTGCATTTAATGAGTTAAGCAAGGCATCCGTCTACCTTTTTCTAGGAATTCTACATGTCTAGATAGGCCTGCCTAAACAAAAGGGCTTCTAGCAGGTGCCAGAAAGAGTACAGCGAAGGCACCTGTCTGGTGTCAATTGGCAGGGAGTTCCAAAGTTGCGGGCGTGGCCATAATAAAAGAATGATTTCATGCAAGGGGGAAATGAGTATTATGTGGCACTCGTAGCAGTGCTAGTTCTGCATTGCAGTTATTGTAATATCATTGAGATTTCCAAATATGATTGAAAGATGCTTTGCAGAGAAGCTTTTTCAAAAAGTGGGGTATACATTTATTAAATAAAGCAACACCGGTGTAAAACCAAAGCCTGAATTTTAAAGTGCAAAGACATTTATTTCTTCTTTCCTTGCTTATCTGTTTGTTTGATTGTTTTGTTTTTAGTCACTTTGTTGGTGATGATGCCGAAAGTCAGAAGTTCCTTACCAATGGTTTTCTGGGCAAAAAGAAATTGGAAAATTATACGGATGAATATGTAAGTCCCTTAGTCACAGTTGAGTTGCAGCGGTGTCCTCGCAGATGCACAACATAACTAATGCCACATTTTCCTTGTCCTTTTCCAACAGAATCCAGGAGATATTTCATTTGGAATGTCATCATTTAACCTGAGCAATGCCATCATGGGCAGTGGAATCTTGGGGTTGTCCTATGCCATGGCCAACACTGGAATCATCCTTTTTGTGTAGGTATCCACAATGTGTGTGTGGGGGGGGGGGGTTGGGGGGGAGAGTCTTAGTTGGAGCTATGATATCCTGAAATAAGAAATTATTCTTATTTTTGTGTATAATTGGTTGGGTCTAGACTTAGTCATGTTCAGAGCAGACCTACTTTTGTTGCAATAATGCAAGAACACTGGGGAAGCATTGCAGAACTACAAATACAGTACATCCATCACTAATGCACTATTAGTGGGTCAGGGATGCGGCTGGTGCTGTGGTCTAAACCACTAAGCCTCTTGGGCTTGTCGATCAGAAGGTCAGCAGTTCGAATCCGCATGATGGGGTGAGCTTCCATTGTTCTGTCCCAGCTTCTGCCAACCTAGCAGTTCAAAAGCACACCAGTGCAAGTAGATAAATAGGTACCGCTGTGGTGGGAAGGTAAACAGCATTTCCATGCGCTCTGGTTTCTGTCATGGGGTTCCGTTGTGCCAGAAACAGTTTAGTCATGCTGGCCACATGACCTGGAAAGCTGTCTGTGGACAAATGCCGGCTCCCTCGGCCTGAAAGCAAGATGAGCACCGCAACCCCATAGTCCCCTTTGATTGGACTTAACCATCCAGGGGTCCTTTACCTTTACCTTTTTTTTTTAGACCTACTTTTGTTGCAATAATGCAAGAACATTGGGGAAGCATTGCAGAACAACAAATACATCCACCACTAATGCACGGATTAGTGGGTCAATGACATGTTGCAGAATACAGCCACCAAAACCCCCGTCAAAATACATACACAAAAAGTCTGGAATGGCACAATCCAGTACTGTTATCAATGCTGTTGTCACATTCAAGACTGTCTCCCTCACTCAGGATCCCATATCACACTTTGAGACGTGCCTTAGATATTTAATCCAAAAATCTATCCAATGCAAATGCATTATTGGTCAACTATCCTGCCTATAACTTGGCTATATTAATTTATATTTGTGTAGGGGGGGGTCCATCTCTCTCTCTGTGTTCCTTGACATAGCAGCAACGTTGCAATTCCAACTGGGACAAATATGCCAAAGGAATAAATAACTCACCTAATTTGTATTTGTGCAATCGAAGTGATACTACCCCTACTGTGGAGACTGGAAGAGAATGCTCTCTGTCCATATGGCACTAAATCTGAAACTCTGTGAATAGAAATGTGTCTATAGACACGCTGCCCCCTAACATCTGACCGTGCCAAATGCTGACTGTGTTGGCATGTAGCTGACGTACACCATCCATATAGCATATGTTTTGACAGGCAACAGCAGATGCCGCTGAGCAACTTTCAAACTATATAGTTAGGCCAATCAGTCTGGGAGACTTCTTTTTAAAAAAAGCTTTCTAGATCAGCAAATGATTTTATTCCTTAAAACCTGTGTTGTGGAACTTTCCAATTTGGAGAAAGGCCGAATGAAAAGTTTAGATTGTTGTCTTGCATTATTTAATAAGAAAAGAAGGAACACTTTTGGTGTTCTTCAAAAAAAAAGTAGAGACCTGAGGGAAGAACATTGTTGCATTGGTAAAAGACACAAAATATAATGCTTTTAAATTTACTTGCTCTAATCGGCAATCTGTGGGCCAAACTGCATGCTGTGCTAAATATATTTTAGCGTTTAATGTGCCATAGTTTTAAGCATGTTTTACTCTGTGTTGCATTTAGACTAGATAATATATAAAAAAAACCCCACTTAGAATACATTGAGGAATGTTGCTTCTGTAGGCCTTTGAACCTTATAGTCAATGTCCTTCAAAATGAAAGCTCTTTCCCCTTTACTGGACTTAAAATAGCACACCTGAATTGATGTCTCTACAAAGGAATGGTTAACTTATCTGTGTAGTTCATTTTATCCTTGCGCGTGGATTTATAACTCCTGTTCTTCCTTACAGAATCCTGCTGCTCAGTGTAGCCATAATGTCTCTCTATTCGGTTCACCTGTTGCTGAAGACATCCAAGGAAGGAGGTATGCCATTTATTATCTAGGTGGCGGGCGAGTCATTTGAGGAGACCACATCCCAACCAGGCAGACCAAAAAAAAAAAATCAAGTTTAACTTGTGCACGTGGCACACTAAAGAGCGAAACAGCAGAGAACAATGACCCAGATCTCCTCAGGAACAATGACAGTGTTATCACAACCACTGCCTGATTGGGCATGGACCAAGAAAAAAAAACACCACATGGAAGCAGCCAATACCCAATCAGTCAGTGAGGCACTGCCCACCAGCGGGGCCTCTGATTGGCCCATTTGATTTTCACTTTTTGGAGGGCAGTCCCGCCCTTTGGCCCGGCCGACCAAGAAAATTCCCAAATGGCCAGCCAAAACTCATGTGCTCTGGCTGCCAGGGATAGTGGCTGAACGTGAGGGGCCGCAATTGCTGGCCACCCAGGAAAGGAGTAAGTGACCATTATGGGCACAAACCAGAATTAAGCAGTTTTAATTTCCACTGATTTCAGGGCAGGTGGGGAGAAAGAGAAACAATCAATCACATACTTAGAGAATAGACATGGAAATAGCTTTCCAGTGACTGCACCTTAGCCCCACTATTATCCATGGTTACCCTCTGAATTGGCTTCCTTCAGAGGGTTGTGCAAAACCCAATCAATGAAAAGATATTTGAAGTAAAACCTTTTTTCTTTCCTGTCGCTCCTAGGTTCACTAATATACGAAAAATTAGGCGAAAAGGCATTTGGATGGCCTGGGAAAATTAGTGCTTTTGTTTCTCTTACGATGCAGAACATTGGAGGTGAGTGGGAAATGTCTTTTTAATGAGAGAGTTTATTGGCTTATAATAAAAGCAATTGGGGCTGGGGGTGTCTGCTGTTGGTGCCACAGCAGCCCTGAGTGCTGCACCATAGAAATAAACTCTTAATTATGGTGCCCAATACAGTAATTACCATACAATGACATTTCTGATACTGAAAGCTATTTTAAAAGTCATGTTAATGCCCCATAGAGAGAGGCCAAAGCATGGCATTCATGATCTACTTAAAAGCCTAAATACAATATACAATGTGGGACCCGTTCCTCTGTTACATTTGGCAGCCAAGGTTGTATGCTACCTAATGTTGATCTTTTATAGCTTACATTGGTCTGGGGAACCTTTTTTCTCCAAAGGGCCGCATTTCTTCATGGTGAACTTTCCAAATGCCAGCAGTGATGGAGCCCAAGGCCAAAGTGGGTGTGACTCTTGCCTTTGGCCTGGCTCTAACCTCATTAATCCTGTATAATACTTAAAGCACAAGCAGAGAAATGAAATTACAGGAACCCAGAATAAAATGGGAAGTACTTTATGTGCTGTGCGTTGCTAGCTTATCATTGTAACAGCACAAAATGTACTTCAGTTTTCTCAGGGAATCACATCCCAGTGGCATAGTGAGGGGGGGGGGAGGCAAGCACATTTTTTGAGGGGGCGCCAGGCACCCCCACAACAGGATCCCTCATCGGAACCTGAATCAGTCCAACACCACCAGCCACAGCAGAGAAGGGAGAGTCGCCACAACACTGCTGCTCATTCTCCTCATCTGCGCTGCGGCACGCTGCCATCGGCAGCTCTACTCCCAAGTCAGGCTTGACCCAGGGGTGCAGCAGGTTCCTTTTGTGCCCATGTCCCCTTGTGGGGGTGCCCCACATGCCTGCCCTGGGTGGAGCTAGCCTCCACTCTGCTGCTGTCAGAGCCAACCAACAATATCCTTTGGAAGAGCTGAGTTCAGAGTAGTTGTGGATGCTTCAGTGTTAAGAAACAAGGCACTGTGGTTTTATCCTAACAAAGCAACAATTAGAATGAACTACAGTTCCCTGTTTTTGAGTGCGATGGGGAAGTTCGGTTTATTCAAAAGCAAATGAAGAAGTTTTCAGACTCCTCCTTTTGCCCAAGCATGGAAGAGAGGGATGTGACAGCCCATTGATTGATTGTTAGGTCTGAACCAAGCCATATGAAAGCATCCTTAAATGACAGAGAAGCACAACATCAAAATGAGCTGTAACTGTTCTGATCAAAGGGTAAGAGAGCATTTGGGCTTCTGGCTGTCCCATATAGGAGTGTAAGGACCATTGTAACAGGTGGGTAATCCTATCACAATGATGATGAGAAAGTTCAGAAGCAAGGGAGAATGTTCCAAAGTTTAAAACTCATCATTTTCTGAATGAATGATTTCCCCATGTAAGCTGACATGAACAGCATTTCTGTTTAACTGAAAATGTAATGATCTGAATGTTTTGGGTACCCTTTTTCAGACCTTGTCTTCATACTCTATTCATCCTTTCTCGTTTCAGCAATGTCAAGCTACCTCTTCATTATTAAGTACGAACTTCCAGAAGTACTCAGAGCATTTCTAGGGCTAGAAGAGAATTCTGGGTATGGGCTTGTTTACATTTCTTTAATTCAACGAAGTCTCCTTATAACCTCAACAGATTTGATTGATAAATGGGTATTCTGTCTTCTCATTCTAGGGAATGGTATCTAAACGGGAACTACCTTGTGATATTTGTGAGCATTGGTGTGATTCTTCCACTTTCACTTCTGAAGAATTTAGGTAAACCAATCAACTACCTTATTAAAATACATCTATAATGACTTACCTCTATCAAACTCTTGAGTTGGTCGTCGAATTTGCACCTGTGGTTTAACTGTGTGTTCACTTTGTTGTTTTTGTAGGGTATCTCGGTTATACAAGTGGATTTTCACTTACCTGCATGGTATTCTTCGTAAGTGTGGTAAGTAATTATAGGAAATGGTGTAGCAACATATGCAGAACCATGTGTGTATGTGTAATATATGTGTAAGTGGCAACAGAGTGTGCTTATAGAGTGTGGACTGTAGCTCCAGCCAGGGATGCTGTTAGAGACATATCACACTCAGGGCACAGGCCATTGGTGCAAATTTGTTACACTTGCTGATTGATATGTAAAGATGCAAATTTAGGATTCTGAGCAAATTGAAGATAGCTGGGGTCTCACCTGTAAGCAAAGCTTTCAACAACAACAACAAAAGTTTAAAAGAAGGAGAAGAGGCAGGAGATCTGGGACCTCAGAACAAAAAAAACCAAAAAAAAACACCCCTAAAAACAAGACTAAGTCTACACCATAACTGTTGCAACAGAAGTATGAGCCTGTGGTTTAGGAAGTGTGCTGAGTAGCCCAGAGTGATAAAAATGAGACAAGATCACGGCATGGTCTGGCCGTGTTGTGAATGAGTTTAGAGAAGAAGCAGAGCAGGGTAACTCAACTACGAGAGGCAGAGCTGCAACAGTAGTCTCACCTCGGCAGTGTAGTTAGTTGTAGCTTACTTGGGGTGAGGGTAAGGGTTGAGGTGACAGAAAGTTGAGCGCGGCATAGCACAATGGCGTCAGCACTGGACTGCAGCCAGTGTGCCATACTGCAATGACCTCTCCCCTTGTGAATGCCAGTGATGTTGATGCTGGAATGCTATTGCTGCAGCTCCACCTTGCTGGGCAAGCAGCTCCTGGGATTAACCATGCTTCCAAGCTGCAAAGCAGACCTGTTAAGACATCCCAGGCAGTAGACCAAATAAGCATAGGAACCATTCAAGTCCAAATCAATTTCCTCTTCCATTTACCTGTCCACTTTCATCACACACACACACACACACACACACACACACACACACACACATCTTTATGATGCACACCCCTTTAGGAAACAGCAACCAAAAACAACAACAAACCCTTTCTTCTGAAAATTTGACAGCTGCGTGCTTCAGAATGTTTTCATCTCAATCTTAGTTGAGTTTCTGTGGAGTAAGCAGATAAGTATTGTAGCCATCTGCTAACCCAAAGGACACCAGGGCACTGTAATATATGCAAAATGCCTGTGAACAAGATGAATAAGCTTTGCTACAGGATCGAGGCTGTCAACCTGCAAGGTCCACCCACCCACTTCAAATGAAATCCTTAAAGCTCCCCATAATTTTCTGTTGCAGCTGCTGGAGAACAAAAAAAAAAAAAAAAAAAAATCCCCTGAGGATTTTGGTGCACATGGCGCAGAGTGTGGGGACTAGAGTGGCCCTTCAGAATGCTCTATGCTTTTTGTGTGTGCAGAGCAGACCTTTGGAATGCTTCTCCAGGACCCGAGCTCTGTGGTTTCTTTTCCCAATCCCTCCTGACAGTTCTGTTGTGCCATGAATTTATCCCCACTTGTGACTGCAAGGAATCAATCACAGACAGCACAAACAGGAAAACAGAAACATCACTTAATTAGATATAACTTTCCAGTAGCACCTTAGAGACCAACTAAGTTTGTTCTTGGTATGAGCTTTGTGTGCATGCACACTTCTTCAGATACACAGATACACACGAAAGCTCATACCAAGAACAAACTTAGTTGTCTCTAAGGTGCTACTGGAAGGATTTTTTTTTTCTTGACTATGGCAGACCTACATGTAACTGGAGATTGTGAATGAGTTTAGAGAAGAAGCAGAGCAGGGTAACTCAACCACGAGAGGCAGAGCTGCCTTGTAAAGGCATTCAACATTTCAACTTCTTATTTGCCATATTCAGTCTCTTGATATGTATGTATATTTGTAATCTTACTTTAGGTCATCTACAAGAAATCCCAGATACCGTGCCCTCTCCCAGTCTTGGGCAGTGGTGCTGGCAATTGGTCCTACAACAGCACCACAGCTCCATTGCATGCCGTGATGCTACCCAACGATTCTGCCAATTCCGAAGTAAACTTTATGTTGGACAGCACCTACAAGCAGTATTCCAGTTTTGAAGAAGCCAAAGATAAGACTCATCAGAGCGGAGTAGAATATGAAGCCCATGGAGAGGATGATGAGAAGTGTACCCCCAAATATTTTGTGTTTAACTCACGGGTAAGGCTCTCTTACGATTTTGCTTCACACAGAACTGCCTGCCTGCTGTTGCCCCTTGACTGACAGAATTTTATGGCACAGAGTCATTCTGGGAGTTGCAGGTGTCACCAGATTGCCCCAGTCATTATGCCAGTCTGAAGCATTTACTGGGCTCCTCTTGAAGACCAAAGACCCACTGGGTGTCTATCTAGATTGAGATTATTTGTCTCTTTTTAATAAATACTGATTGGGACCTGCTGGCTAAGGCTGGTGGGAGATCTAGCAACATCTAGAGGACACTACATTGGCTACCCTCGAGCCAGCAGTACACAGGGGATGGTGGTGGCCAGTGGCTATGCCATCTCTTTGCTGTGTTTATGGTTCCCCAAATTTATACACAAGATATCATTTTGATAACCAATTGCATAGTGTTCCTTCATTTAGTCCCTACTCAGTGCTTCCATTTTGTCTAGACCTTTACCTGGAACAGCTGCAGTATAAAGCCAGTCACTTTGCTCAGTAAACGTGCACAGTGAGATGTGGAAAAAACTAACCAACAACTGGGATCTTGTTTTTTGCTTTAGACTGCCTATACAATACCGATCCTGGCCTTTGCGTTTGTGTGCCACCCTGAAGTGCTGCCCATATACAGTGAACTGAAAAAGTAAGATTGCCTCTCATCAATATACTCTACTTAAAATAGGCTCATTATTGAAACCTTCCCTCTCCTTTTCTAATTTTAATTAAAAAATACTAATTGATTTTCTACTAATGAATTATTTTCCCCTATTAATTTTCCTCATATATTTATTGCTTTTGCTGTTGTCTTTATATATTTATATCCTTTAGTTCAGGGATTGAGAACCCCTGTCCCAAGGGCCAAATTAATTCTGCCAGGGGCTCAGTTTCCCCCAGTCATGTCACTAAGGCATTTGGTGGTGGTGGTGGTTGGTGTGTGGACTACAACTCCCATCATCATGACCTTTGGCCATGCTGGCTGGGGCTGATGGGAGATGGAGTCCCACAGTTCCCCACTCCTTCAATAAAAGGAATTGCAATAAAGGGCATTGCGGTATACACAATTACTTCAGCTAATTAGTCTTTTCAAGAAAGTAATGGCTTCTTCATTCATTATGCGTATTTTTAATTTTTTTTTTTTTTTCATTTTCCCACTCAGCCGATCACGAAAACGTATGCAAAGCGTTGCCAATGTCTCCATCACCGGGATGCTCGTCATGTACCTCCTTGCTGCTCTGTTTGGCTACCTGACTTTCTATGGTGAGTCAAAACTCTCTCTGTAATTGAGATGGGTGCCATTGCAGGCTGGATTTCCCGTGCACACGCTGAGATCCAACACTGGAAATCCCAGGGACTGTTTCCCAGGCGCAAGAGGAAGCCTCTGACTCCACCTACTTTTGCCTAACCAGCAAATCATGAGTGGGTATGGGCCACCAGGGAGCCTGCCCCCTCCAGTACGACACATAGGCCCATGGCTTGCCCTGCAGCTTCAGAGCAAGTTAGGCAACTAAAACAACTGCTAGTGTTTAACATGGTTAAGTGTTATTTCTCATTTGGGCCTCCCAAAGCTAAATAATTGTCTGGTCTGTTAATTATAGCTTCTCAAATTGCAATTTTGTGTGTGTCCCCATATATGTCTATGGCAGTGAGTGGACATGAGATTGCCTGAGAAAGCTGACTTTCTTCATTTCCCTTTTGCAGGCGAAGTGGAAGATGAGCTGCTTCATACCTACACCAAAGTGTACACTTTTGACACCCTGCTTTTGATGGTTCGCCTTGCTGTACTTGTGGCTGTGACCCTGACTGTGCCCATAGTCCTGTTCCCTGTAAGTCAAGAGACTGTTACCGGTATTAAATGATCTTTGAGCAGCCCATACCAGAGGACCTTTTACAGACTGGATGTTGAACTGTAGCCATGTAGCTGCTTTTCCATGTTTATGGGGGGGTCTTTTGATCAGACCAGTCACGACCCTGGTTGAGTTTTTTGGGGGGAAATGAAACTCAAAGTTGTTGACACTATT